>NC_056737.1:1837687088-1837939588 GCF_019279795.1 Protopterus annectens | reverse complement strand
CTCAGTGTGCCACTCAACCACAGCCCATAAGGCATGACAACATACCCAACACTCTAGTCATAGGTGACTCTATAGTCAGGCACACTGATACTCCATTCGCCAGGCTAAACAAGGAGTAAGTTACTGTCAGCTACCTGTCAGTTGCCAGGATCCACCACATAATGCATGCACTCAGGTCACTCCATAACAAGTACAAATATGACTCTGTCATTGTCCATGTTGGTATGAATGACCTGAGATGTACCTCCCTGGACTACATGAAAATAGACATAGAGGAGCTGTCCGATCTTGTAGCTCAGGCAGGTATGACCCTAGCCCAGAGTAGCATCCTGCCATCACCCAGAATGATACCACAGTACAAGGACAAAATAATTGACTTCAACAATTGGCTAAGCTTCTGGTGTCATTCTAAGGGGATCCAATATCTGTCTGCCTGGGATAAAATGATCGACAAACCACGATGCTTTGCCAGAGATGGCCTGCCCCTGTCGCCCTTGGGATTCCGGATACTGGCTAAGGCTCTTGCCATCCCTATAGTGACTTTTCTAGGCAAGATTCAAATGACAAATTCATCACCGTAACAGGTACAAGCAAGCAAAATCTGAGGCTAATGCTACTTAAAACTAGAAGTCTAAACCACAAAATGCACTCACTCCAGGCACTCCTTAAAATGGAGAACATTGACATCTGTGCAGTGACAGAGACCTGGTTCAAGGCTCCAGAGAGCACCCCTGCATTACCAGGCTATAATTCATTCCACACCTTTCGGCCATCTAACCTGGACCGAAGCACTAAAGGCAGAGGCGTGTCCATATTCATTAAGGATATCCACACCTCCTGGCTAGTTGCCCAGCATAATACACCCGAGATTATCCAAGTGCAACTAACTCTGGGCAAGACCGCAATCCAAATTGTAGCTTGCTACAGATCCCCCACCATGCCTCAGGATTCCCACTCCTCATTTCTTGATACACTGGAAAATATTAGGGTACAACCTAACACCCTAATAATAGGCGATTTCAACTACCCCACCATTAACTGGGAAAACTACTCATGTACCAACTCTTGTGCTCAATGTTTTCTGGAATTCATAAATTCCAATGCCTTGGGTCAGTTTATCCCCCCACCAGGGGCAGCAATATCCTAGACCTGGTCATTACCAACATGGACAACCAGTGTTCCACACCAGAGGTCACTTCCTCGTTGGTCAGATCCGACCACAAGCAAATCACCCTAGACATCCACATCCCACCCCCACCCCCCATTAGGGAAACCACCATAAAAAAACTTCTCCAAAGCTAACTTCATGCTTCTTAAGACAGAAGTGGCAAACTTCACGACACCCATGCTGACGGACAATAGAGGTATGACTGCTGAATCCTATACAATTGCACTTTATAAGCACTTACACAAGTGCATGGATCATGCAATCCCTAATAGAACCAAGATGCTATCCTCCAAAAAAGGAAGCCAATCTGGTGGTCCCCTGCCATAAACAAATTCTACAACAGAAGAAAGAAACTCTTGCAAAAAAGAGTAAAATCCCATGACTGGAGGAACTCCATGGTCAGCCTCAGTAAGAAGCTGAGATCCCTCATAAAATCCCCCAAAGCTAGTTACAAAAACAAAATCACCACTGATTCTAAAGACAACCACAAAGCATTCTATACCTATGTCAAGAATCATAATGGCAACGCTCAGGTCTGCTCTGAGTTATAGCACAATGGCACTAAATATACAGAACCAACTCATATTGCCAACATCCTGGCAGATAGGTTAATTGCTAACTTTACCCCTCTCTCATCCCCTAAAGGGCCCATCTCAATACCAGAAGAATGCAAAGGTCCTGTAATCACGGCTGCACAGGTAAAAAACACACTCTCCAAAGCCATGGACACAGCATCCATGGGACCTGACAATATCCCAGGCTGCGTTCTACATGAACTACAGAATGAACTGGCACCCCACTTAAGTACCATGTTCAATCATAGCCTCACCTCAGGCTTTGTGCCCACTGAATGGTGCACAGCAATGGTTATCATGCTCCACAAAGGGGGAGCCACCACAGACCCTGGGAACTACCTCCCCATTAACCTGACAAGCCTGGTCTGCAAGGCTATGGAACGTGTCATCATGGAACATATAAACAATGACATTGGTAATCTCCAAACTCTGGACCCTACCCAGTTTGGGTTTGTAAAAGGCAGATCATGTCTCCTAAACCTGATAGACTTCTTTGAAGTGGTCACCAAAGCCGTAAATGAGGGTAAGGTGGTTCACACAGCCTATCTAGATCTCGCCAAGGCTTTTGACACCATCCCCCACTCTGGAATTATAGATAAACTCACTAAACTAGGTATAAATTCCTATGTCACAAGATGGGTTGTCAACTGGCTCACTGACAGAACCCACACTGTGAAAGTAGCAGACTCTAAATCCAACTTTAGACCAGTGACAAGTGAAGTACCATAGGGTTCAGTCCTAGGTCATCTCCTGCTTGGTATCTACTTCTCTGAAGTACAGGCTAGCACAGAAGGTCTTTGGCTAATAAAGTTCACAGATGACTGCAAACTAGGAGCCATAATCAAAACTCCTAACAATGTGGACATCCTACAAAAGGGCCTCACTGAGACAGATGCCTGGTGTCAAAACCATGGCCTCAAGCTCAATGCCAAAAAGTGCATTGTTATCCCTTTTGGTAAAAACTCTGTACCCATGAACTACAACATAGGTGGTAGTCTACTTAACACCGAAAGTGTGATAAGAGACCTTGGGACACAGGTGGACAGTAGTCTCTCCTTTGATAATCACATTGCCACTCTAGTCAGGAAATCCTTCTACGTGGCACACCTCATCACAAAAGGTTTCTCATCAAGGAAAAAGAGGTAATTGTTCCCCTCTACTCATCACTCATTAGACCCATTATAGAGTAAAACGCCTCTTTTGGTATGTACCTCACAAGACATCTACAACAACTGGAAAGGCCACAGAAATACCTCACAAAAAGGATTACCGGCGTCAAACAGATGCCCTACGCAGACCATCTCAAAAAAACTCCAGCTTTACTTTGTCACATATCGCATACTCAGAGGTGATCTCTGCCTAACATACATAGCTATGTTAAACCCAGAGCTGTTGGACATGCTCCATTTAAAGAAATCCCAATCCCTCCAAGCTACACTCTCTAGAGATCTAAACCTTGTCACCACAATAAGCAGAACATGCTGAAGGGATAGATTCCTGTCCCAGAGACTTCCGATACTCTGGAACAAACTACCTGTCTATATCAAACAAAGCTCCTCATTAGCACTCTTCAAGAAAAATCTTGATGATTAGATGGGAGATAGGAAATTCACCCCGGGGATCACTTCTATGGCTCTGCTTGACAGGGGCACAGGAAAATAATTTGCTTGGCTGGCAAAACCCAGGGTACCATTTGGCTAGGCTTATATAGGCCCTAGGGCCAGTAGCTTAGTACCTACCTATGAACCTATGAACCTATTCCATGGTAAAAAAGAATTTGATCCACTTTGTGACTAAACTTAAATTTTATCAACAACCTTTTGAAAGTTTGTTTGTATCATTTCTTTAATATTAGACATAATGGTTATACCAATGTATTTCAGTTAATTGCTATTCCAATTGAAGTTAGAATATTTTTATATGAGTTTTTTAAATGGTTTTATTAATTAATAATGTACTTGTTTTATTATGATTAAATCTTAAGTTTGAGATTTCTTCAAACTGATTCATAGAACTAATTATATGTTCTAACAAATTTTCTATATTTCCTATTGTTAGTAAAATATCATAAGCAAAGTGTTGAATCTTTAGTTTGAAATCTTCTTTTATTTTTATAAAATTAATGTTCTTAGTGGATCTATTACTATTAGCAAAGGGTTCTATAGCTAATGCAAAAAGTAAAGGTGATATGGACAACCTTGTTCTGTGCCTTTTAGTAATGTAAAGGAATTAGAAAAAAAAGAAAATATTTTAACATAAGCACAATAGTTGTTGTATAACTCAGAAATTAATGCAATTAGCTCAGGTGAGAAATTATATACTTTAAGTGTTTTAAACAAGTACGACCAGTTAACTGAGTCAAAATACTTATCTAAATCGAGACTAATGATAGTTCTTTTTTTATTTTTATTTGCATAGTCTATTAAGGTATGCATTCTTATTATATTATCCTGTACTTGTTTATTTAAAATAAAACCAGTCTGATCATTTGTAATTAGTTTAGATATAAGTAGATTAATTCTGTTAGCTGAAATGGACATGAGCATCTTATAGTACACATTTAAAAGTGAAATGGGTCTGTATGGTGAGCAGTTGTTTTTAATTTGTCTATACACCTTATCTAATATTTTAACTGCATCATCTGGTATTATTTTATATAGTTCTTTTATAAGAAAATCTAAGCCTGGTGCCTTATTATTTTTTAACTTTTTTATTTGATCTTTTATTTCTGTTAAAGTGATTTGTCTGTCAATTTTTTTATTCATTCACTTGTTAATTTATTATTTATATTTTCCCTTATAAAAGTTTCAACTGTAACATCATTATCTAGATTATTTGTATTATTTATATTTCCATAGAATATTTTAAAGCCCCCAACAATACCTTTAATATCTGTTCTACTTTCTTTTTTATCATTTATATGTGTTATAATTTCTTTGATATGATTTAGTTTATTCATTTTCTTTTATCTAAGAGCACGTTTATGCAAGCTTAAAGGATTTACTGAATATACCTGAAGTTTAAGTTTTACCAGGTTTATTGAAACTTTATGATTTACAATTGTGACATATTTTGTATTTAAGTTTTAAGTTCAGACTGACTGATAATGCCATTTGGTTTTAGATTTAACTTTAGTGTGTCTATTTTGGGCTGTAGTATATTCAATTCTTTGTCCCATTTTCTTGTTTTACTAATATACCAGCTTGTAACTCTTCCATTTAAGTAAGCCTTTAGTTAATCCTTAGTGCTTTCATTCAATTTATTTCTTTGAACTTCATCAGAAAATGACAAACTTCTCACTCTTCCCACATTATAACAAATTCAAACATGGTCACATGGCATGAATGTCCCAATCACAATGCATTGCATTTCCATAAACATTATAATATAAAATATGTAATAATAAAATGCATATATGCATAAATAAAAATAAAAATACAACATTAAATCGCTATCAAAAAAGGTGAAATATCACCTTCATGCAAGAAAGTACTTAATATTAATGCTTTTGTTCAAACCTGGTGCTTTATCTGCCATCAGGTTGATCTGCCATAAAGATTCTTTCAATTCCAATAAAGCCTTATAATTTCTTATAAAATCCTTATTGGCAACACTATCTAACACTGAAAAAATGAACTTTTTAAATTCATGACAAGAACTAGCATGTTTTGCAAGGGCGTTGGTAAAAGCCTTCTTTTTAATAGCAAGTGTGTGTTCATAAATTCTCCTTTTTAAACTTCTAATGGTCTTCCCTATATAAAAGGAGAAATGGGAATCACAGATAGCCACATAAACTACATACTCATTGTTACAAGAAAAATAATCCCTTGCCCAAATGATCATATTACAATGCCTAAAAAAAGCAGATGAAGCATTACAAATGTACCTACATTGCTTACATTTTTTACACGAATAAGTCCCTTTCACATAGTTGTATCCTATATATGATGACTTGTTCGATGCTTGTTCCAACATTAACTTAATGTTGGTGCTTTTTTTGTGTGTAAATTTAGGTTTATCACCAACAACCTGAATGAGTTCCCTAGTGCCCATCAAAACCTTCCAATTATCTCTCATGATGTTTTTAATAACTACCATTTCATTAACCATGGGTATGGGAAAAGCTGTAGTGAAACCAGTGGTTACCACATTAGTATGTCTGCCAACTATTATGGAAAATGTCTTCAAAATAGGTTTTGCTACACTTTCCCTAAGTACAATAGCTTATTTTTATATGTTAGTGAGCCAGGCTAAATCATAGCCTCTTTGAATGAAAAAGTTTCTGAGAATACCCATCTCATGAAAGAAGGTATTGTCATCTGATGTAAGTCGACTCAGTCTAATGAGCTGACCTTTGATGACCCCCTTCTTTATGTGTATTGGAAGTAGACTACCCTTGTGTAAATATTGATTCACAAAGATGTCCTTTCTATATATACTACTAACAACTGTCTTAGTAGGTGAGCTAACTGCACATCCAAAAAGTTAATAGTTGTACCAAAACCTCCCAAACTAAATTTAAGAAAATCAGTTGTGTGATTTAAATCACTAACAAAGGACACAAATTCTTCTTTGTTTCCAACCCATAGGGAAAACAAATCATCTATATATCACTTGTATAAAAATATTTGTGCTTTTGTAGGTTGTTTTGCAAAAACTTTTCTTTCCACATTGGCATTACTAGATTGGCAAAGGCTGGAGCTACCCTCACCCCATGGCTACACCTGATGTTTGCTTGTAGTATTGACTGTTAAACTGAAAGAAATGATTGCCCAAAATAAGCCCCATTAAACTATAGATGGTGTGGCCTTCTCATTACTGAAATCAGTGCATTTGCTTAAATATTCTCTAAGATAATTTAGTCCTGTCTCTTGATTAGTGCAAGTGTATAATGAGACCACATCCAAAGATACACCATCTGGAAGGCTCACTTTGCTCAAAATCTCTAACAAGTGCCATGAGTCCCTAAGATAGGATTTGGACACTTGAACAAGTGGATTTAAAAAGTAATCTAGCCATATTGAAATGGTCTCAGTCTTAGATTCTCTGAGATAACTGGTCGAAAAGGTGGATTTATGTGGGATTTGTGCACCTTAAGTATTCCAAACAGTACACCCATATTGGGATATTCAACTTGGAAATCATAGGTCTCATGATCTATATTTCCTTCACAAAACATATCAAACAGGTCTGTATCTACCCTTAAAAAACTAGCTTTGATGGTGTTACTGTGTACTTTAACATGTGTCATCATTCTGTAACATATCTTCCATAGACTTAACATAATCTTCAGTTTGCATAATGACAACCATACCACCTTTATCGGCTCTCATGACTCTTAAGATTTTTATTTTTACTTAAATCACATAGTGCCCATTGTTCATTAATAGTCAGGTTATATGCATTTGTATCTCATTTGATGTTTCTCTTGTCCTTCTCACACATCACTAAATATCTGTAAAGTGCTGCATAGGGGTGGATTGTAAGTACTGTTACATTTGAATTTGTTCTTATTAGTATAAGACAACTGAGTAACATCACGAAAAGTGTAATTCAAATTTAACTTCCTAAGAAAAAGCTTCAAATCAACATTAAGTTTAGTAATGCTGACAGAATGACTAGGAATAAAGGAAAAAAAACTTTTTCCAAGACCCCACCCAGTTTGGGTTCGTGAAGGGCCAATTCTGTCTCCTGAACCTGATTGACTTCTTCAAATCAGTCTCCAGAGCTGTGGACGAGGGTAAGGCGGTCCACACAGCCTATCTGGACCTCGCCAAGGCCTTCGACACCATCCCCCACTCTGGAATCATAGATAAACTTACTAAGCTGGGCATAAATCCCTACATCACTCGATGGGTTGCCAACTGACTTACTGACAGAACCCACAATGTAAAAGTAGCCGACTCCAAATCCAGCTCCAAACAAATGACAAGTGGAGTACCTCAGGGTTCAGTCCTGGGACCGCTCTTGTTTGGCATCTCCTTCTCTGAAGTACAGGCCAACACTTAAGGGACTCTGTCTAATAAAGTTCGCAGATGACAGCAAACTGGGAGCCATTATTGAATCCCCAAATTATGTGGATATTCTACAAAAGGGCCTTACAGAAACAAATGCTTGGTGCCAGAGCCATGGGCTTAAGCTGAATGCCAAGAAGAGTATAGTTATCCCCTTTGGGAAAAAACATGTACCCATGAATTAACACATAGGTGGCAGTACACTAAACACCGAAAGTGTGATAAGAGACTTGGGAACACAGGTGGACAGTAGTCTCACCTTTGATAACCACATCACCACAACAGTCAGAAAATCCTTCTATGTGGCCCACCTCATCACTGCGGGCTTTTCATGCAGAAAAAAGGAGGTCTTTGTTCCACTATACTCATCCCTCATTAGACCCATCATAGAGTACAATGCCCCATTTGGTATGTACCTCACAAGACATCTGCAACAACTGGAAAGGCCACAGAAACACCTCACTAAAAGAATCACAGGCCTAAAGCAGATGCCCTATGCTGACCGACTAAAAAAACTCCAGCTATACTCTGTCGCATATCATCTACTTAGAGGTGATCTCTGCTTAACATACAAGGCCATGTCAAACCCAGTGCTGTTGGACATGCTACACTTAAAGAAATCCCAATCCATCAGAACCACATGCTCCAGGGACCTAAACCTTGTCATCACAATGAACAAAACATGCTGGAGGGATAGGTTCCTGACCCAGAGGCTCCCCATACTCTGGAATAGACTGCCCATACATGTCAAGCAGAGTGCCTCCTTGGCCTCTTCAAAAGGAACCTTGATGACTGCATGGGAGATAGGAAATTTACCCTGGGGATCATGTCAGTTGCCCTGCTTGACAGGGGTCCAGGGAAGTAAATATTGTGGGAAGAAATAGCCAGGGAATTGTTATGGCTAGGCTTGTACAGACCCTAGGGCTGATAGCCTAGTACCAACCTATGAACCTATAAGACTGAAATTACATCTTATGACAATGTAATATTAGATAAATTTAAAACATGTAGACAATAATCCTGTAGATTTCGTCTTGCTCTGCGATTGATTGGACCACTTGGGAGCCCATTTGTTGCCTGCCTGGTCCATCAAAAAAGGACCTGATACACGGATGTTGTCAGAACCAGAAGCAACTGTAGCATAAGTTGTGTTAACATTATTTTGATTGGCTACTGCTGACTGAGCATCATTGACTTCAGAAGAAATAGTGCCCCCAGTTGCATTAATATTGCCATTTATGTTGTTGTTGTTAATGTTTGCCTGGAAATTATTATCATTAACAATTGTAGCAACAGCAGGCTCATTATTAATCCCACGATGTGGCACAGGGTAAGCCATGTAATTGGCGTAAGCTGCAATGTCCCTCCAAAGCTTGGATTGCTTCCTTGCAATAATTGAGGCCCTATGTCTGTCTGCCTTGGCCCTAATGCCATTATAAAGTATGACCCAACATGTTGAAACAATTGTACTGTTTGATTTTTGTGTCTAGACTAAACATACCTGCTTTAATGTTCTCTATTTCACTAGCGTATTGCATGACCAAAAGTCGCATCATGTTCATACCAGTCTCATTGAACAAATTCACCAAATTTTTATAACGTGGGTCTCCATAATTGACACAGTTCAGAAATCTTGAGGCTCTAACCCCTTGGGGAATACATTGTCGCTTGATGCATTCCTCCAAATATAAGATTTCAACCTCTAGTGAAATAAATCTGACCGTATGTTTCTCTAATTCGAAGATATCCTCCCTACAATTGTTGGTATCATTTAAAATACAATCCGAAGTAACAGTACTTACAGTTGAAGTATTAGGCCCATGATTAATTTCTGAAAATGTATTATCTGTTTGTTTAAAAACAAGTTCCAAAATGGTACCATCAACGAACAGCCCCCATCTGCAGCATTGTTGGCGTAAGTGAGAGCTTGGTTCATGTAGAGTCACTCTGCACCTAATGAACAGGATTGCCGTTAACTGAAGAACGCTGTCATGAATCAAAGTGCCTAGCAATTCAGTCCTGGTAGCACCTGCAAAAGCAGTGGTTAGGTGCTCAGTAAAGCGTGCAAACTGATCCTGCACTGGATGAACAGAGAGGTTAAGTAAAGTGTCTTGTGAACACTCTTCTGAAACCATCCCCGCACACAATCACAAACACAAAAATAACCAAGTAAACGCGAAGAAACAAAGAACCTTAAACTGTGCAGGATGTTAATCAGAAGATTCAGACACAAATCCTTAGCACTTTCGTTCAATTTATTTCTTTGAACTTCATCAGAAAATGACAAAAAATGAAAAGCCTTTAGTGAATCCCACAGGACAATATCAGTTACCTTACTATTCATGTTTATTTCTAGGAAATTTTTGATCTCTTTAACATACCAATCCTTTTATTTTAACAATGCATGCTGGTAATCTCCTGTGATGTATTAGATTGTCAGTTTTTAAAATAATATTAAAGATTATAGTATTATGGTCCTATAATGGACATGAAACTATTTAAACTTCTATGATTGACTTCAACAATTGACTTCTATGATTGACTTCAACAATTGGCTAAGCTTCTGGTGTCATTCAAAGGGAATTCAGTATTTGTCTGCCTGGGAAGACATGATCGACAAACCACAATGCTTTGCCGGAGATGGTCTGCACCTGGGATTCAGGTTACTGGCTAAAGCTCTTGCCACCCCTATAGTGCCTTTTTTAGGCAAGGTTCAAATCATAAAACCACCACCGTAACAGATACAAGCATGCAAAATCTGAAGGTAATGCTACTCAATGCTAGAAGTCTAAACCTCAAAATGCACTCTCTTGAGGCACTCCTAAAAAATGGAGAACATCGATATCTGTGCAGTAACTGAGACCTGGTTCAAGGCTCCAGAGAGCACCCCTGCAATACCAGGCTACAATTCTTACCACACTTTTCGACCACAAAACCAAGACCGCAACACTAAAGGTGGAGGAGTGTCCATATTCACCAAGGATATTCACACCTCCAGGCTAGTTGCCCAACACAATGCATCTGAAATTCTCCAGGTGCAACTAACACTAGGTAAGACTGCAATCCAAATTGTAGCTTGCTACAGATCCCCCACCATGCCCCAAGATTCTCACTACACCTTTCTAAACATACTGGAAAATATTAAGATACAACGAAACACCCTAATACTGGGTGATTTCAACTACCCTGCCATTAATTGGGAAAACTACTTGGGTACCAACTCCTTTTCCCAACGGTTCTTGGAATTCATAAATTCCAACGCCCTGGATCAACTAATCCAATATCTTAGACCTGGTCATTACCAACATGGGAGATAGATGCTGCACACCAGTGGTCACCCCCTCATTGGTCAGGTCTGACCATAAGCAAATCACCTTTGACATCTACATCCCACCCCCACCCCCCAGTAAGGAAAACTCCTTGAAAAACTTTTCCAAAGCCAACATCATGCTACTGAAGTCAGAAATGACAAACTTCACAACACCCACGCAGACGGGATCTGGAAGTTCGACTGCAGAATCCTACACTAAGGCACTGTATGAGCACATCCACTTGTGCATGAATTGTGCCATCCCAAAGAGAACCAAGATGCTCTTTTCCAAAAAAAGGAAGCCAATCTGGTGGTCCCCTGCTATAAACAAACTATACAACAGAAGGAAGAAACTGTTGCAGAAAAGAGGAAAATCCCAGGATGCAAAAAACTCCCTCATAAGCCTCAGTAAAAAGCTGAGATCCCTCATAAAATCCTCAAAAGCTAGTTACGAAAATAAAATTGCCAAACATTCCAAAGACAACCACAAGGCATTCTATAGTTATGTCAAGAATCTAAATGGCAATGCTCAGATCTGCTCTGAGCTACAACAGAATGGCATTAAATATACTGATCCCAAGGATATTGCCAATATCCTGGCAGAGCGATTTAGTGCCAACTTCTCCCAGCTCTCACCCCCTAAAGGGCCCATCTCAATACCAAAAGATTGCCAAATTCCGATAATCTCGGCCACACAGGTAAAAAACGCACTCTCCAAAGCTAAGAATACAGCATCCATGGGACCAGATGACATCCCAGGCTGTGTACTACATGAACTACAAAATGAACTGGCACCTCACCTAAGTGTCATGTTTAATCATAGCCTCATCTCAGGCTTCGTGCCCACTGAGTAGTGCACAGCTACAGTTATCCCACTTCACAAGGGAGGATCTGCCTTGGATCCCTGGAACTACCATCCCATCAGTCTGTCAAGCCTGATCTGCAAGGGCATGGAATGCATTATCATGGAACTTATAAACAAAGACATTGGCAACCTTGAAACCCTGGACCCCACCCAGTTTGGGTTTGTGAAGGGCTGATCTTGTCTCCTGAATCTGATTGACTTCTTCGAATCAGTCTCCAGAGCTGTGGACGAGGGTAATGTGGTCCACACGGCCTATCTGGACCTTGCCAAGGCCTTCGACACCATCCCCCACTCTGGAATCATAAATAAACTTACTAAGCTTGGCATAAATCCCTACGTCACTCAATGGGTTGCCAACTGGCTTACTGACAGAACCCAGACTGTAAAAGTAGCCGACTCCAAATCCAGCTCCAGAAAGTGACAAGTGGAGTACCTCAGGGTCCAGTCCTGGGACCACTCTTGTTTGGCATCTACTTCTCTGAAGTACAGGCCAACACTAAGGGACTCTGGCTAACAAAGTTTGCAGATGACAGCAAACTGGGAGCCATTATTGAATCCCCAAATGATGTGGATATTCTACAAAAGGGCCTTACAGAAACAGATGCCTGGTGCTAGAGCCATGGGCTCAAGCTTAATGCCAAGAAATGTATAGTTATCCCCTTTGGAAAAAAAACATGCACCCATGAATTACCACATAGGTGGCAGGACACTAAACATCGAAAGTGTGATGAGAGACTTAGGGACACAAGTGGACAGTGGTCTCACTTTCGATAACCATGTTGCCACAACAATCAGGAAATCCTTCTATGTGGCACACCTCATCACTAAGGGCTTTTCATCCAGAAAAAAGGAGGTCATTGTCTCACTGTACTCATCCCTCATTAGACCCATTATAGAGTATAATGCCCCATTTGGTATGTACCTCACAAGACATCTGCAACAGCTGTAAAGGCCACAGAAATGCCTCACTAAAAGAATCACAGGCCTAAAGCAGATGCCATATGCTGACCATCTAAAAAAACTCCAGCTATACTCTGTGGCATATCATCTACTCAGAGGCGATCTCTGCTTAACATACAAGGCCATGTCAAACCCTGAGCAGTTGGACATGCTCCACTTAAAGAAATCCCAATCCATCAGAGCCACACGCTCCAGGGATCTAAACCTTGTCATCACAATGAACAAAACATGCTGGAGGGATAGGTTCCTGACCCAGAGACTCCCCATACTCTGGAATAGACTGCCCATACATGTGAAGCAGAGCACCTCATTGGCCCTCTTCAAAAGGAACCTTGATGATTGGATGGGAGATAGGAAATTCACCCGGGGGATCATGTCATCTCCCTGCTAGACAGGGGTCCAGAGAAGAAGTGTTCCTTCATCATGAATGATAGTTCTTTTTATCTTCCATCTAGAAAATTTAGATTTGACGCTGACCGATATTACAACTGCGGAGCAAAAGGGGTGGTGTATTTAGGATTATGCACAGAATGTTGCAGTTTCTACATAGGGAAGACTGAGAGACCCCTTAGAAAAAGAATTTATGAAAATATGACATTACAAAAAAGGACACTAATGCTTTTTTTAAACATCTTGCTTCTTGCCCTAACATGAAACTTAAGTTTATGGTTCTTGAACAGGTGACCCAGGATGCCAGAGGAGGTGACTGGGAAGCCCGCCTTGAATACAAAGAGCTTTTATGGCAGCTTAGACTCAATGCTGCAAATTCCCCTGGTCTCAATGAGGCCATTAATAGATCCAGTGTACTAAAGCTGAGAAGGGCTAGGGTATGATTTTCTTGTTACAATTAGTAAATGTCTTTTATCTTACACATTTGTGAATTTTTTATGCACACATTTGTACATCATTTTTAAATGATTTTTAAATGATTTTTTAGTGTTTTCACTATTTGAACTGTTATTCTGCATTTTCATATGCATACTTTTCACTCACTGAGTTTAGTTACTAATTAACTGCCTTATAAGTGGATGTTTGTTGAATTAATTAAGTACCATGTGATCAGATGCTTAAGTATTTAAACTTTTCAGTCACACTACTTTTTATCTTGAGGAAGCCAGGTATTTGCCTGGTGAAAGCGCTTGATTTATTGACCTGTTTCTTGTTCAATAAAGCTGCACTTTGTGCTTTTTGGTTCGGTTCTTCCTGTCTGTGGATTATCTTTTATCTTATTTGTCTTGGTTTCTTGGAAGTTATTTCTCGGTTTACATTTCCATGGCTGAAGGATTGGACCAGACCAATTTTCAGGAGACACCACTTCTACTTAGATGTGAATCAGATGAGGCTCCGGTAACACGTAGGGAGTTTAAGCAGGTACTGTTTTTGTTGACTCAGTTAAACAATTCACTGAATCTCGGTTCCAACGATCCTGCTAGCATACCTCCTGGCAATCAGCAATTAGACTGTAGGAAGAAATCTACATTATCACCGAAACAAGGATTGAATGGTTTACTGCAAACGGAACTTCCTGGCGAGATCTTATTGGGCAACACCGATCTACAGGAGAAGTCCGGAAGTAAACACACCAACTATGCTACCAGTCTGGCATCTTCTAAAAAAGATTTTAGTTTTAGTGCCTGGACTGAGCGGACATTTCTTTTTAAAACAAGGTACTGTCTTAACTACAACAAATTCTCATGTTGGTGCAGAGAACGAATTTAATAATTTAAGTGACAAGCTATATGCTTATAAAAGCATGCAGTTGGAAATAGATTATCTTAAAGAATGTGTTTGGGTACAACGTGTTCCGAAAGGACTACGTTGCTACAAATTTCCAAATAGTGCTCTCCCTGGCCCTGAACTGTACGACAAGTTGGTTGTTTTGTTTGATAAAGTCAGCTTAGAAATGTTGAATTTTATGATTGAGGATTATGAGGTGAAAGCCGATACTTTATTAAAGGAAGTGAATACGTTAAATAATTCCGTTGTTAAAAATAAGAACTTTTTAAGTATTAAAGGGAATTATGATAATATTTTTGATGAAGTTGATCAATACTGTGTTAAAATAGTTAATAGGAAAATAAGAATGCTTGAACGTGATCTCATTGAATACAGGGACGGAAGGGCTTATCCGGGTCCTGGCAAGGGTAAATTTAACACCAAAGAGGTTGGTGCTAACAACTATGACACTGTAGATGCTCAGGGTACCCCAACAACCAATTTGCCTAGGAGAAGTGAAAGATTAGCTCAGAAGACCAATAAAAACAGCTTTCAGGATTTTCACTATCCCCTGGGCAGACCAGGGGGCAGGGACATTACCCACCAGTGGCACGGATGGAACAGGGGGCGCAGATAGGTAACATGCTAGGATCTGAACCTTCTGACTTACTACTTGAATCATCTGACAACAAGTACACTATAATAAAAAAGATAATTTTACTATATTTAATTTCACTGATTTAGTAATAACTTCGGATTATTTTGAGCTTTTTACTAAGGGTTTCAAGTTTGTTCCACTACACCCCTTAAAGTTGACTGATGCTTTAGTGGATTTAAAGTTATTTGTCAGACATTTAAATCTAGCATTACAATTTAAGGGACAACCACACACAAAAGAACAGCTAGCAAGGGCTAGTACCTACAATCCCCCTCTACACCCCTCTCTTAAGGTTTTTTAGGAGGTGGTGGAAATGGATTTAAGAAAGCAGTGTTTTAGCAGAACACATTCTCCATCTAATAAATTGGACTCTAAGTCACAGCATTTAATTAAGTCCCTTATTCAGGATGGTGTTAGGGTGATGAAACCCGACAGGGGAGGGGGGGGGGTGGTCCCGATGTATAATTTTGCATATGACACCTACCTCCACAACATGTTGCAGGATCCTGAGCAGTATGAATTGATTTCTAGGAATGAGTTAAATTTAACTTATTCCAAGATCAATTTTTTGTTATCGGACCACCTATTACAGGGAGTTATTAACGAAAGGTTATACAACTATTTACACGTCAATAAACCTAGGACTCCGGTAATTTTTGGAATACCCAAAACCCATAAAGGTTTAGACCCCATGAGATTTAGACCTATTGTCTCGGGGGCTGGAGGTATCACTGAACTGTTGGGCAAGTTTATTGACCACATTAGAAAGAAATTCTCTTCTACGCTACAGCATGTATGCAAGGATTCTTGGGATTTTCTCAAGGGTTTAGAAATTAGGTTATTTCATCCTGATTTACTTATGACAACCATTGATATTGTAGAACTGTTCCCCAGCATCCCACACTCTATTGGATTAGAGTGGTTCAATGAAGTTTTGGCCTCTGAATCCGGCCTTAGTTCCAACACAATCAGCTTAATTGTTGAGTTTGTGGAAATTGTTCTCGATAATAATTTTTCTTTTTTTCAATGGAGAACTGTTTAAACAGAAAAAGGGGGTTGTGATGGGTGCTGCATGTGCCTCATTATACGCCAACATAGTTTTGCATTACTGGGAGAACAATTTTATAATTTCCACACATTGGGTACAATATATAGTCCATTATAAGCGATACATTGATGACATCTGCCTATTGTGGAAAGGAACCCTGAGCAACTTTCTTGAGTTCATGAGTTATATTAATTCTACCACACACTTTTTATCTTTCACTTATAATGCTAGTAAGGACGTACTGAACTACCTGGATATATCAATACAGAAGGACTACTGTAATTACACCTTTAAATCCAAGGTATTTAGGAAAGCCACCCTTTCTAATTCATACCTTCATTTTGACAGTGGTCACCCACTTCACCAGAAGAAGGGCTTGGTTAAGGGGCAATTCATTCATGCATCTAAGATGTCTAGCACTGATGAATATTTTCTTGAAGAAGTTGAGTTTTTTAAAAAAAACTTTTTTTAGAAAGAGGTTACCCTGATGGCCCAAGAAGTAACAGATAATAGACAAACCAAGTATTTTCCGCTGTTAGGTAGTGGCTTTCAGCAAGTTGAGCAGTTTTAGAATTTGGAATACTTTAATTTGCATAATAGTTTTATTCACACATTTTCACAGGATTCCCAACTGGTGGAACACACAGTGCTTAAACACTGGCCACTTTTGATGCTACACGATGACTTTAAAGGGATAATTCAGGAACGTCCCAAATTTGTGACTAGAAGGGATATTAACCTAAAAGGGTTATTTGAAAGAAAGCATCTATCAGATTCAAGGCATTGTTCCCCTAAACTTGGTACCTATAAATGCGGGACATGCAAGCAGTGTTCCTTTATCATGAATGATAGTTCTTTTTATCTTCCATCTAGAAAATTTAGATTTGATGCTGACCGATATTACAACTGCGGAGCAAAAGGGGTGGTGTATTTAGGATTATGCACAGAATGTTGCAGTTTCTACATAGGGAAGACTGAGAGACCCCTTAGAAAAAGAATTTATGAACATCAATATGACATTACAAAAAAGAAGGACACTAATGCTTTTTTTAAACATCTTGCTTCTTGCCCTAACATGAAACTTAAGTTTATGGTTCTTGAACAGGTGACCCAGGATGCCAGAGGAGGTGACTGGGAAGCCTGCCTTGAATACAAAGAGCTTTTATGGCAGCTTAGACTTAATGCTGCAAAATCCCCTGGTCTCAATGAGGCCATTAATATATCCAGTGTACTAAAGCTGAGAAGGGCTAGGCTATGATTTTCTTGTTACAATTAGTAAATGTCTTTTATCTTACACATTTGTGAATTTCTTATGCACACATTTGTACATCATTTTTAAATTATTTTTAAATGATTTTTTAGTGTTTTCACTATTTGAACTTTTATTCTGCATTTTCATATGCATACTTTTCACTCACTGAGTTTAGTTACTAATTAATTGCCTTCTTAAGTGGATGTTTGTTGAACTAATTAAGTACCATGTGATCAGATGCTTAAGTATTTAAACTTTTCAGTCACACTACTTTTTTATCTTGAGAAAGCCAGGTATTTGCCTGGTGAAAGTGCTTGATTTATTGACCTGTTTGTTGTTCAATAAAGCTGCACTTTGTGCTTTTTGGTTCGATTCTTCCTGTCTGTGGATTATCTTTTATCTTAGGGGTCCAGAGAAGTAAATATTGTGGGAAGAAATATCCAGGGAATTGTTATGGCTAGGCTTGCATAGGCCCTTAGGCCGATAGCCTAGTACCAACCTATGAACCTATGATATGTGATAACAGAGTGTTTGAGACAAAAATGTTATCAATATTTGTTTGTGTTCCATATGTATATGAATAATGGGTAAATTGAAGTGATTTTGTTTTCCTTAGCTCTTATATATCATTTAAATTCATTAAAATTACAAAATTCATTAAGTGTTTGGCTGAAGATATGCTTCTCAGATGTCTATCTGCAGTGGAATCTTTGTCTGATGAAATACAATTAAAATCACCAGACATTATGACTTCACCTTTCATGTAATAGGCTATAGTATTTAAATCATTTTTTGCATCTTTATCTCCAACCCCTGGAATCTAATAAGAATTTACCACTGTAAAATGTTCTGTTCCACTCAGTTACAACAATGCTTAACACCATTTTTATCAACACAGGTATCTTTTACTTTAGGCATTGCTGGTGAGTCCTTCCATAAAAAGAGGGTGCCTCATCTTTGAGCTCTAAAGCCAGAATCTGCTAAAACCAAATAATTCTTTAATGAAAGTTTTTTTGCATCTTTATTAAGTACTTATTTATTTATTTAATTATTTTATTTATTTTACATTTGTTGACCGGGCTTATCTAACTGGATACATGTCCATTTTCTGTAGAGGCCTGGGGAGAAAAGCACCAAGCATCTGCAGAGAGTAAACAATACAATATATAGTAATAGTCAAGTGGATTACAGTACATTAGCTACATCGTACATTAGCTAGATAGGTAAAAAAAAATGTTTGCAGAGTAAGTTAGTAGCTTTAAGCTAAGATTAAATACAGTGAACCAAAAACATGAATTTTTTTTTTTTTTTGGAAATACAGATAGGTGGGATAAAACAGAATAGTAGAAAAGTATAGAGAGAGCAGGAGGTGAAAGAGATATCAGTCTGGGTTGGAGCAGGGACATAGCCAGTGAGTTGTAAGATATTCTTTCAGATGCTTTTTAAACAGAATAGTGGAAGCAAGGGAGGAAAGTTCAGTAGGAAGCTGGTTCCAGATTTTCCCTACTGTGTTGGTGAAAAGTAAATGTGTTTGTTGTAGAGATACTATTTGAACTTTATGTAATTGCAAGTATTTGAACAGGCACCCCTCTTTACTGGATTATTCAGTCCATTAATATTAATAGGTATGCATTTAAAATCAGACATTTATATAAGAGAGAAAAACACAGGTATAATAACTCACATTTATGTACTGAACTTATTATATACTTTATATATAACAATATGAAATTTTCAGCTATGGGCAAAACGTTTGAAACAAATAAAAAATTTCCTAATCCTATAACTCTAAAACATTCTACCATGGAATAATGTATTCCTAGTTTGTTGTAAAAGACGGACAAACTCCCTCTCAAACTCTCCATTAGACTAACTATGCTTAGCTCATACTTCTGATTCATATTAATGTGTCTTATATTTTTAGTATGCATGTCAAAGGAAAAATATACTTTAAAAATGATCAAAACATGGTAGGTTCAGGTTAAGGCACTTTAATCTTGCAGCAAGGAGACAAAAACGTGCTATTACAGAGTTTGTCTAACTAGAAACAGGAAATACTTTCATTTTTATACATTCTCTAACTAGACTTGGCCTACCAAGCTGACATAACAGATTACCAGCTTTTTCATCATCATCTGTTGACCATCATTCCCATGAATTTCTGCTGATTTATCAATTTTTGTGAGAAACTTCCTGAGGAAAACAACATGGCCTTGATTACTACCAGTTAGATACATGTTATATTGCCATTCAAGGTACTATGGCTAATTCAAGCACAATGCTAACCGTTCATTTCTCTAATAATCCTTTGTCTACTTTATCTCTAAGCTTCTGCAGCTGCACATGTTCTCATGCTTCGAACAGAGCTGATTGTTTAAAATCATTACATTATAGTATATAGTATTGTTCATTCATTCGTTCCTGACCTAGCAGATAAGCACCTGCTTCTCAAGTACATTTCCAAAAGGCATAAACATGAATATCGCTGTGCTAGCAATTACTAGGTCAGAGGGCATCTTGCAAGTTTCAGAAAGCATACTGCAGTTTTCAAAAAGCATCTTTTTCAGTCTCATATGAAACTCAATTTATATATAACACAGTGCATGTAAAATAGAATGAAAAGCGTATTAATTCTTTTGATTATTAATTAGCATTAAGCATACACACATTAATACATATTTTTCTAACATTTCCCTCCTGTTAATACTTTTTAATTCTATTTTCAAAAAAGAATAAACAGTTTGCTTCTTTTCCTAACCTCTTCCAATCAGGATTTGCAGTTAAGAAAGTCATTCAGTTTAAACTTTTATGAAAGTGTTTCACATTCTAGCAGCTCTTCAAATTCAGTACTTTGATACATAGTCTCAGATACTGATATATCTATGAATACTTTGATTAATTTCTTCATGCAGGGGATTCCACAACAAACACAAACTCCTATTGGGAGTAATCCTACCTCAATGGCAATCAATATGTTCATTAGGATGGAACCCCCCCCCCCCCCAAATACATTCTGGAAAAAGTCTGTCAGAGGGTTTGGGCCTGGTTTGGTCATGGCCGACACCTGCTGAATCACCTCAAGATGATCGTTAATCTCATGCTGATGATCAGGAATGAATGCAACGCTAGGGTGAATTCAAGAGCCATTTGGTTTTGGAGTACTACAGTTCTCATGGCATTCAGTTCATCAGTTATCAGTACAAGAGCAGAAAAAGTTGCATCACTCATTACTTCGAGAAGTTTAGACAGTTTTTTGCAGCTCCCAAATTGATTTAACTGCACCATATGCAGATAATATACCTGCCCACGATATGACAGCATCACTCAAGTCCATGTGCGCAAGTTTGGTTCCCACATTACGATGGTCTTTCCAGCCCGCTTCGATCTGTTCCACTGGATTCTCAGGTTTCTTAACAGTCTTTTTGGTTACATCTGGGGTATTTCAAATACTTCCCCTGAGGCAGAACTGCAGTGTGTCGGATGGCTGGAACCAGGTATCCCAAAAAACAACTGCCAGACCAATTCTCAGGTAACCATTTATATGCTTTTTTACCACACACAAAATAACAGTCCTCTACTTTAGTTGTTACTTTGTTATGAAATGACTTCCCTGCATGAAACATTTTCCTATCTATTACAGATAACTGTTTAAAAAGTACAGGATTACGTTGTACCTGATCAAGAGTCTTATGCATAGATTTCAAAAATGAATTCTAATCTGTACTACAAGATCCACCTAAATCATTTGCTTTTGTATAACATTTATACTGTACGGTGACATTACACTTGCTCCAGCCCACTTGGATGGTATCATTTTTGTAAAAACATACAATTCCTTTTTGTGTTACAGGCAAATACAGTGCTACCTTATCATGTGCTTTAATAGCAACTGTGTCAAAAAACAGATTTTCCCAGGTCTCATTGACCCCTAGGGGAATAGCAGCCATCAATAAACCCCCGTATGCTGTTGGTATGGCCGTGCAGACCCAGCAGTTTGAAACATTAAAAGTCTCAGCATACACACGTGTTATTGCCTGATAAGTGTTAAAGTTTGGATGCCAGTCTATGTTTGGCTCATTACGTTTAATCAGTTCAACTTTTGTGGCAGGAAAAAGAAGTGGCCACAACAAAAAGAACAATGTGATCAGCATAGCTATCAAAATGATCATACAAGTTTTCTAAGGTTGCTCGATGTCTCTATTCACTCTGTACCTGGCCATTATGTTCTCGTTGTACAACAGTAACAAAGTTTTTGTCCAATTCAAAGTTCTTAACCAGTTTACCGTGCATCAAATGAATCCAGGAAGCTCGCGCCACAATCTTGACTGCAGTGGGTGTCGACAGTAGTACCTGGTATGGTCCTTCCCACTTCAGAGAACTCCAGTTCTTTTTCTTCACAATCTTCACCCAGACCCAGGTGCCTGGGGTTACTGGTGCTTCCAATTTCAGTTGCTCTTTATCTGAAACAGAATTTAACTGCAAAAGTTTGTTATTCAAAAATCGTCTCATATACCCTGCAAGTGAACTGTCAGCCTCTTGCTCTGCAGACATGAGAGGTTTCCACTGAGGTGTATAATATGCCCTCCCAAACAAAGTTTCAAAAGGAGTTAATCCCTTTGCATTTGGAACAGTTCTCATGCTCAACAGTGCTAGAGGCAAACAGTGCACCCAGTTCTTTTGTGTCTCACTCATCAACTTCCTAAGCTTATTCTTCAACACCCCATTATGCCTCTCAACTAATCCTGCAGATTGTGGGTGGTAAGCGCAGTGATTTTTTAATGATATTCCGAAATAACGACTAAGTTGTTGCACTGTTTGGTTCACGAAATGTGTACCGTTATCACTATAAATCTTTTCCGGTATGCCAAATCTGGGTATAATTTCTTTAACAAAGACCTTTGCAACAGTAGCTGCATCTGGATTTTTAGTTGGAAAAGCTTCCACCCATTTGGAAAACATATCTATAATGATAAGGCAATACTTTTTATTCTCACATTTATTCAGTTCTATGAAATCCATACAAATAGTATGAAACGGATACGGTGGTGTGGGGAAACTCCCTTGCTTAGGCTTCAATACCCCTTGTGCATGATGCTTGTTACAAACATGGCATGCTGCACAAAATTTTTTGTGTAGTTTGTAAATCCATACGTTGTAAACACTCGATTCACTAACTGTACCATCCCCACTGTTGAGACATGGCTCTGCCCATGGCTCAACAAAGCTGCATATCTAAACAAGTTAGATGGCAAGATTGGTTTCTTTTCCTTGGAGATGTACAGTCCCTTTTCAAGGATTGTTCCTCGTTTTATCCACTTCTGTTTTTCTACATTTGTAGTAAGTGACTGCATTGTTTTTAACATTTCTAAATCTAAAATCTCAGAGGGTTGTAATTTCTCACTCAAAAGAAAAGCTTCTGAGGCTGAAGCTGCCTGTTTTGCAGCTGTATCAGTCCGTGCATTACCTTTCGAAATTCCATCCTGTTGCTTGGTATGAGCTACACAATTGCAAATAGCTACTTTTTGAGGTAACTGAATAGAGTCTAATAAATCTAAAATAAATTGCACATGATTAATTGGTTTACCAGTAGATGTTATCATTCCTCTATTTTTCCACTGCTGCACAAAAACATGTACAGTAGAAAAAGCATACTGACTGTCAGTATAAATATTCACTTTCCTACCTTTTGCTAAGGTACATGCCCTTATCAAGGCAATCAACTCTGCTGCTTGTGCAGATAAATTGTGTGGTAAAGAGTTTGCTTCTAAAGTTTCAGTATCAGAAACGACTGCATACCCCACTACGATCTGTCCTGTAGGACCCCTCCTGCACGAGCCGTCCACATAGTATGTCACCTCGGCATCATCCAAGGGAACATCTGTAAGGTCTTGTCTCGGTAATGTCTTTTGCTCAATCTCCTGCAGGCAGCAGTGCAGTTTGCCATCTGCAGGGGTTGGGAGCAAGGTTGACGGATTCAAAGTTGTGCATCGTTCAATTGTCATATGAGGTTGGCTCAACAGTATAGTCATACAGGAAAGATGTCTAGCAGGAGAAGGATATGCTACTTTTTCTTGCAGTAAAATAATTGCGACTGCATGAGGCACTCTCAATGTGAGAGGGTGGAATAACACTACTGAGGCCGAAGCCTGCACTGCCATTGCAGCTGCAACTACTGCTTGTACACAGTGGGGCAGGGACCGTGCCACTGGGTCTAACTGTGATGAATAGTAAGCTATGGGGCGTTGCTTGTCCCCATGTTGCTGTGTCAACACTGATGTCATATAACCTTGCTTACAGTCTACAGTTTGGAAAAATTGCTTATGATAGTTTGGTAATCCTAAAACTAAGGATGATGCTATCAGTTGTTTCAGCTTGCAGAAAGCTGCTTCTGCTTCTGGTGTCCATAGTAATAAATCCTGTGCTGCCATCGGCTTTTTGAATATCAAATTAGTCAGTGGAGCAGATTCCAAAGCATAATTTGGTATCCAACTCTGACAAAAGTTAGTAGTTCCCAGGAAGGACATCATTTCCTTCTTGGTAGTTGGTCTAGGTGCTTGTAATATTGCTGTTTTTCTATCTTTGTCTAATATTCTACCTTCTTTGGATATTACATATCTCAAGTACTTAACTTGTTTTCTCCAGAGTTGTAGGTTGTTTTTGTTTACTTTGTGTCCTTGAGTAGCTAGAAACTGTAACAATGCTATGGTGTCCTCTTTACATTCTTGCTGGGTGGGGGCTGCCAGCAGAATGTCGTCTACATAAAGTAAAATCTGACTACCTTTCGGTGGGATAAATCCCGACAGGTTGCTTGCCATTTCTTGTGCAAATATTGTTGGACTTTCACAATATCCCTGTGGTAATCTCGTATATGTATACCGTTTCCCCAGAAATGTAAACGCAAACCAATGTTGGCTGTCGGGGTGTATCGGTATTGAGAAAAATGCATTACTAATATCTACCACAGAAAAATACTTTTGCTGAGGCTTTAAATCATTCAGTAAGGTGTGCGGATCTGGCACCATTGGTGCCCTGGGTATAACTGCATTATTTACAGCTTGTAAATCTTGGACCATACGCCATTCCCCGTTTGCTTTCCTGACAGGAAATAAGGCTGTATTACATGGTGAATTGGGTGATTCTATTAAGGCTCCTTCCTTAAGTAAGGCTGCTATTATAGGTTTGATCCCTATCTCTGAATCCTTTCTCAAGGGATACTGTCTTTTCTGAGGTCTAAATGCTGACTTTGGCGTAATAGTAACTGGTCCTGCTGTTCGTATAAGTCCTACATCTGATTTCCCTGTTGACCAGAGAGTCTCTGGTATGTTTCGCAAGGCTTTTTCCTCTTCTTCCAATAAGAGTAATACTCAGCTATTCTCACTAGCATGTGAGTGCACAGCTGGGGGTGTCTGTGTTATCCAGTTTAATTTCTGCTTCTGTACTCCTTGTTCGGAGAGTTCTAATTCTGTCTGCTTTTCCCACCTTGTGACTTTTTCTCCTAAGTCTGCCCATTTCAAATTTCTATTCTTAGTTAAGCTAACATGTGGCAATCGATTAGATTTGTAAAGTGCTAAAAATTCCTGGGGCAATGAACAGCTTACTACACTGTTTCCTTCTGTGTCCCAGTACAAGTTTTGTAACACTAGTCTGTTTGCATGGTTTTGAAACAATTCCTGCTGATATTCTTTATCAGGTCCTGGTCTACTACAGTAATATAGAGTACAATGCAACAAATGCTGTTTGTCAGTGTCGAGGGAGGGGGATTTACTGATGGCTACGTTCATCAGTTCTTCGGTTACTGCCCCTGGACCAGTCGTAACCAAGTCCTGGCTGTACCAATAATATGTCTCACCCTCCGGTAGCACTACAAAAATATCCATTTGTCGCTGTGCTTCCATACCCTGCATGGTTGGAACTACGGCTATGCCAAATATCTGCATTAAGTCTCTGCCCAAAAGATTTACTGGGCATTTTGCAAAAACTACAATTTTACTTTTCTGGGTCATTCCTGAAATGGGGTCTGTTATTGCTATGTCATGGGAGAGTGGCTCCCGATACAGCTGTCCATTAGCTGCCTTCACTAGTATATAATCTGGTGATTCTGAATCTTCTGGTAATTTGGAAGGATGTATCAGGGTCCGTGAAGCCCCTGAGTCACACAAAAATTTGACTTCACTCCCCTCTACCAGAAGCGTCACTTCCGGTTTTGTATCTGCTAAGTAAAGCTGTAGGCTCAATAAGGCTAAGTCCAAAATTTCATTTTCCTCAATGTCTACAAATTTATGTACATCCTCTACCCCTTCTGTCACATCCTCTACCCTTGCTATCACATTTGCACTTGTCTTTTCCCGTTTATTTTCATTCAGTGATTCCTGAATATCATATAGTCATTCCTCATCCTCCTTATTTTCTGTAGTCAACTTTTTATTTAGCCTGCAATCCCTTGCTAAATGTCCTTTTTTCCCGCATTTAAAACATTCACCTCTTTTCTTTCTTTCTTCAAAATCTTCTGATCGCTTGTCAGATTGTTTATTTCCCTGGGTATTTTTCTTACCCTTTCTCCCAGTTTGTACTACAAATACTTCTGACCCATCTTCTGCTGAAAATACTTGAGTTTTCTTTTTCTTTTTACTATTAAAATGTCTCTCTGCATATCTTGCATATTCAAGTAATGGCTGCAATCTACTTGTACGATGATCTACCATGTGCTTCGTAATAAAGCTGCTAATGGGAGTTATACTACCTTTCAAGAATGCATTCTTTCGCTGTTGCTCATATGGGGAATCTTGTGTCTGGTTTTCTGGTACCTGCATTCCGCAGTGGTTATTAAAACACTCTAACAATCTAGCATAATATCTATCAACCGTTTCACCTTCTTGTTGAATGCACTGATTAATGCAAGTCCAATCAGCCCTAGGCTTCCATTTTTCAGAGATTCGGTCTGTCAGACCTTTCACTCTGCCATCCAATTCTGCATTAGTATGTGGGAGTGGTCTAAGCTGTGCATCACGGGGATTCCAGTCGCCACTGATCATGTGCCAATCTGGACCTATAATTTGTCTAACTACTTTTTCTACTTCTTCTCCATTTAAATGGTAACTTAATCTCATACCCTGTAAGTCTTCTAAAAATTTTCGAAAATTCACTTTCGGATGGGGAATTCCCTCCGTGGCTTTCCGGATATCTTCCGGTGTCCACGGTCTATAAACTAAAAGAGTCGGATCCTGTCCTGCCTGTCCTGCCTGAGGATTTGGTACTTCTATGAGTGGACATATTTCTTCCTCACTCATAGCTTGTGTTTTTCTATTTATTTCATATAATTCAATCTCCCCTCTCAAGTTGCGTGATCAAGACCTTGTCTCGATAGGATCCCTAACAAATGGTTTTGATGCTGTAGAAACAGCTGGGTATAGTGGAGGTGGATCAGCTTGTCCACTCACTTCATATTCTGGTAAGGGAAGCAGAGGGGGCGAAGGAGGCGCCGTTGCTATTACCAAGTTATTATCTTCTTTGTCTAAGAACATTGTTTTTGAATTTTTAATCTTTTGTTCCCTGTGATTTGCTTCCTCAAGCCACCTATGTGCCTGAGGGACTCCTAATTGTTGTTGCTTTTTTAATTGACCTTTTGCGCCTGTTTTTAGTTGCCTGACAAGTTTAATAAGTGCAAGTTTATCTAAATTACCATCGAATTTATACTTATCAACCCATTTTGTATAGTACTTAACATTGTCGGCACGCTGTAACTGCATATATTTTGCGTCTTCAGTTAGGGGCGGGTCTCAGGATTTTTTCATGCACTGATTTCCCATTGCTTCCTTAGCTAAGCTGTAAATTGTTACGTAACCCTTCTTATCATGTGGTACCACGGTTTTACACCTTTTCACAGTTTATCTAGAATAACTGCCTACCTATTCTATTTCCCTCATCTATGACAAAAACAGTAACCTTTTTTGTCCCTAATCTGCACATGCAAATCTTCCTGACAAAAACAGTTCTGCAACTAGTCCCTGATCTTAAAACAGAAATAAGGTAATTCCTCCTTACCTGACCCTCCGTGAGTTGATCCACCGGATTGTTGACTCGTCCTCCAATCCCAGATCAGAGACAGTGGATGGCCTCTTTCGAACGACAATTCAGTCGGAGGTCTTTCAAAACAGAAGAGCCAATTTGGCCTCTTCTCCGTACGGACGCATGCCACCGGGCCCAATTCTGACCTAGGCCTAGAGCGAGAGGTACTTTCTGGTCCGAAGGACCAAACTGTCAAAGGAAAAATATACTTTAAAAATGATCAAAACACGGTAGGTTCAGGTTAAGGCACTTTAATCTTGCAGCAAGGAGACAAAAACATGCTATTACAGAGTTTGTCTAACTAGAAACAGGAAATACTTTCATTTTTATACATTCTCTAACTAGACATGGCCTACCAAACTGACGTAACAGATTACCAGCTTTTTCATCATCATTTGTTGACCATCATTCCCATGAATTTCTGCTAATTTATCAATTTTTGTGAGAAACTTCCTGAGGAAAACAACATGGCCTTGATTACTACCAGTTAGATACATGTTATGTTACCATTCAAGGTACTATGGCTAATTCAAGCACAATGCTAACAGTTCATTTCTCTAATAATCCTTTGTCTACTTTATCTCTAAGCTTCTGCAGCTGCACATGTTCTCATGCTTCGAACAGAGCTGATTGTTTAAAATCATTACATTTACAGAATATAGTATTGTTCATTCATTCGTTCCTGACCTAGCAGATAAGCACCTGCTTCTCAAGTACATTTCCAAAAGGCATAAACATGAATATTGCTGTGCTAGCAATTACTAGGTCAGAGGGCATCTTGCAAGTTTCAGAAAGCATACTGCAGTTTTCAAAAAGCATCTTTTTCAGTCTCATATGAAACTCAATTTATATATAACACAGTGCATGTAAAATAGAATAGAAAGCATATTAATTCTTTTGATTATTAATTAGCATTAAGCATACACACATTAATACATATTTTTCTAACAATGCATCATCTTAAAAAAGCCTGTTAATGAGTTATTATGAATAAGAAAAGTTCAGAAGTGAGTTATTATGAATAAGAAAAGTTCAGAATCTTTATTATAAGTTGACAAAACAGGATAACTCTACAATCATCATTCCCTGTACCTCACATTACCTCCCTGGTCTACTATAGGGAGGATGTCAGTTGTTATTTTAATATTTATTAATTTATAGGTCAGAGGATTTTATATTTTTTCTGTTTTATTTACTGTGTGTAAAGTTGTTCATAGGATCATAAGTTCATAAATTAGTACCAGGCTAACTTTCCTTGTGGGCCATTCCAAGCCCAGTTAAATACCCTATGTGAGAATCAAACCCTGCAACTTGTGCCCATAAGATGAACACCCCAACCACTATGCCAACCTTGCACCATTGCAGACATATTTATATTCTTTAAATATATACATATTTACTTATTCTGATCTCTTTCTATTTCTGTTTGTATACTATGTCTTGCACTATTACTATATTCCTAGGTGTTATATTTTAATTATAATCCTAGTGTAGAATGCCATATAATAGAACATTTATATTTAGCCTTATATATTTGATATGCTTTAATCTACTACTACTGTTAGAATCAGTCCTATTTTGCCTTAAATGTTATGTCCAATAGTATCTGAACAAACATCTGAAAATCTTCTCTTTTAAGATTGAAACTTTCCTTAATAAAATATTCTGATAGATTAAGTTTTGTTATAATTAAAAAGAGACAATAATACAGAAACACAATTTTAATTTTTTATCAGAAGAGTCATTCTACAGGCTAGTATATAAACTATCCTTTTGGTATACTGCAAGCATTCAGACCTCTTTAATAAGTGACAGTGGTTTAGAGTGCAATTCACTGTCTTTTGCTTATTATCTAACTTGTATTCATTGACATCTTAGCATATGATTTAAAATATTATGATTGTTTACTTTTAGACAGGACAGTTCTTAGAATTTTAGAATTACCACAGCATCACAAAAGTGTTCATGATTTTAATTAAGCTGCTTCAAGCTGGTCCTTATGACAAGGATTTGCAAATGAATGGTTTATCAGCTGCAATTCACATAAAAACATTCACGAGTGAATCCAAGTCTTCTCTACTTTATATATCAATCCCGCAAACTCTTCCAAACCACTAAAAAACAGCAAAAATCATTTCAAAGTACGTTAATCACTAAAAAGCTATTGTATTTAAAGAAATAACATTTAATGATTCAATAAGCCCTATTTGTATGAGATGTTTAATATAAAGCAGACTGTCATTTTTTAAAGGAGGAATAGCATATAAACTTGCATTAAAAGAATGACAATTATGTGTGATCCAGGTCTAACTTGCAAAAGTGTGAATGTTATTCAAATTATTTGATAACATTCCTAGAATAAATTTATCTATGTAGAAAACTATATTGGTTATTCTTTGCTTATAGCATAATATAACTTTCATGGGTGCTATTGCATGTCAAGTATAGTATCAGTAGCAAGCAACTTAGGCATTTCAATCTGTAGTGTGTTTTCTACTACTTTAAATAGAGTAGTTAATTTAACTCAGGGGAGGGTATTCTTTTCATATATGAATGTTGGTAAATGTCTCTGCTTGTTCTTGCATATATTGGGAGTGGTATTGTATTTGTTAGTTATGATCATTTCTGTACTTGTATGTGTTGTTTCACTTTCCTTTGTAATCTTAAGAATTGAGCTGATTTCTTTTTCACTATACGTGCATAGTTCTAAATGATAATAAAGTTTACTTCAACTTTGACATTCAGAACTATGTAATAACTGACAGTGATTCAGAGCGTAATTCATTGTATTTTACTTATTATCTAACTTGTATTCTTTGACATCTTAACATATAATAAAAAATAGTATGATTATTTGATTTTAGACAGGAAGAAGTAACCTGGACATTTCTTAGAATTTCTGAACTCCTGCAGCATCACAAAAGGGCTCATGACTTGTTTCAAGCTGGTTTTCATGACAAGGGCTTGAAAATTAACAATCCATTAGATGCAGTTCACACAAAAGTGCCCCCAAGTAAATCCAAGCTACCTCCACACCATACATCAATCCCTCAAATCCCTCAAAATCACCAAAAACAACAAAAAACATCTGAAAGTATCCCAACCAGTAAAGCCATTGCACTCAAAGAAATAACATTTAATGATTCAGTAAGCACTATTTGTATGAGATAAAAAGCAGACTGTCATATTTAAAGGAGACATAGCAGATAAACTTGCATTAAAAGAATGACAGTTATGTGTGATCCAGGTTTAACTTGTAAAAGTGTGAGTGTTACTCTAATTACTTGATATCATTCCAATAGTAACTTTTATATATGTAAACATCTATATTTTTTATATATTTTTTATACTTTGTTTATAATACAGCATGTCTTTCTTGGGTGCTATTGCATGTCAAGTATATTATCAGTAGCACACCATTTTAAGAACCCAGAATGTAACTTAACATGCCTCTTTAGTGTCATTTGTTGCATCTTGTATTATATTTAATAGTACATTACTCAACTATGCCAAGAATTCAGAAAGAGTGCCATCTAACGTAAGTTTCATTATAATAATGATTAACTTTTAATAAGATGATTAGTTTAACTTTTTAAACTCTAAGTGAAAATAAGTGGCTTTAATTTCATATATAACTAAAAGAATGAAACTCTTAACATTTTGGAAAGGGAACTAGTAACCATCTGAAGTAGAGAAATAAATAAATAAATAATTTACCTGTAAAAATGCAGCACCTGTTCATAAGGAGTCTATGTTACTTCATCAGAGTTTTATTTCCATGAATATTTACTCATCAACCTCTTTACATCGAACATCCATTCATCAAATGTTCATATCAGCAAACATTTTTCTTAGGGAAGGGAGTAAATTGGCCATCATTAGAAATTTGTCTTTTTCCCCACAGTAGTGCGATATCAGAGTTGGTATAGATAGGTAGCCCCCCCCAACTTGGTGGGTTTGAAATAATGCAGTGTGTGTGATGATCACTGTGGTGTGGTAGACAAGGTATTCTGTTCCTTATGAAAGCTGTTTGCTGATGTGAGCATTCAATAAACGAATGGTCGATGTAAAGAGGTCGATGATTAGGTATTCGCAGAAATAAAATATAATATAAATCCGCTCATAAGTATTCAAGCACTTATTTAAATTAATAAGACTTCATAACCACGAAATACATTGATTTTCATTTGTCCTTCAGTTTTTTACTGTTTTTGTCTTTTATTAGCCAACCATCCTTGTTGCTTTTCTATTCAAAGAAGCTGATAGGATTCTAGTCCATTTCTTATGTTTTTTCTAGGATTTTATTTTTCTGTATAAAGTCCATTCCATCTTCCAGGGTGTTAAAAATCTTTTTTTTCTTCTAGATGGTGAATCCTTACTTTTGCTGGAAACAAGATTTGTGCTTTAATATTGTTGTTCTTTAAGCTTTTAACAACTGGCACGCATGCTTTTCTCTTGGAATCACTAATGTAGAATAGTTATTGTCAAATCTTATAGTATTTTCTTTAATTTTAAATGGGTAATTAGTCCATGCAGTGTTTAAGACTAAATCTTTATCTTGACTTGAGAAAAATCTTATGATCACTGACATTGGTGAAGGTGTTTTTTTTTTTTTTTTTTTTAAGATGAGTTAGAAAGTGATCTACTACCCTTTCAATGCCAAAGAAAAAAGCTTCAGGCAGGTTCAAATTTTTAGGTAGCCAGGTATTAAGGAATTGAATTATAGTGTCTCCCTCTTCTTTTTCAGGAATTCTATAAATCCTGATGTTATTCCTTCTATATTTGTTCTTTAACTCTTCTATTTTATCCCAGAATAAGTTGGTTCATTTCATAAGAAATTCAGTGTTATTCTCATTTTCAAGTAATCTTCCAGCTAAGTCTGACATTGCCTCTTCTATACTTGAGATTTGTGATGATTGTTGTTTAAGAGATTCACTCAGCACTTCAACTTGTTTTTACATTCCTCTTTAACACTGTCCATTTTGCTTTCTAATTTATCTATCTTTACATATAACTCACCGATGTTACTTAGTATAGCATCTATGTCTATTTTCATAGTACTGTCCTGTACACTGGGCTTAGAGTGGCTCATTCTGAGACAATTAGTTATTTCTAGTCTTCTTGACAGGAAAAAGCAATTAAAAGAGTTTCAGACTTTTAGTAAATCTTTCAGCAGATGTTCAACTATAAATCCATTAAGTTTTGAAATGTTCTGTTTTAGTTTTTTTTTAGTAAAAATCCCATCAGAGGTGTTAAACTGAAGCAGAGATAAAAAACAGTGCTGCTAGCTGCTCACCATTTTGGCCAGACACCCCCATACAAATTTATTTCCGAAGGATTTTTGCCTCCATTTACAATACCTTAATATTCTTCTCTGCTTTATTTCTCCTTGTTAGTACTGAGTGTCTTATTCTCCCTTGTATCAAAATTTCAACCGGTAACATGCTGTCCTGTGTGTCATAACATACGTCTATCCTTCTCTTAAACAAATGTGGGATTTCTATTCTTCGAGGAAGAATTTTATCGTCAAGAATCCAGAGTTGCCATGGGAGCTAGCTGTGCCCCAAGCTTTGCAGATATTATTGTATCTGTGTGGGAAGACAAATTTGTACACCACTGTACTTTCTCCCAACATTGGAATTTCTACTCCAGGTTTCAGGACAACATTTGTATTTTCTGGCTTGGGGGGTGAAAATCTTTTGAAAGATTTTATTTCTTACCTCAACCAAAGTACTGACTTCTTTAAGTTTAGCTACCATGTTGATTCATCTACTATTCATTATCTAGATGTTACATTACAGAAAACTGGCTTAGGTTTCAAATCTGTAATTTTCAGAAAACCTACTTTTTCTAATACATACATCAGTTTTAATAGTACACATCCTTTTTATCAGAAAAAAAGGCATCATCAAAGGTCAGTTTGTGCGCATTTGTCACATGACCTCCGATGATTCTGATTATGTTTATGAATATAATGTGTTACAACAAATGTTCCATGAGCGGGGTTGCCCTGGTGAACTAATAGATTCAATCAGAGCAGAAGTCACACATGGCAGAGATACTATCTATAGGCCTACTTTAGGTATGGGTACTGACTTTTTTAACCAACATGGCTGTATTAGTTTGAATGAGGCTGGTTACAGTAGGGCATTTGTAACTAATTTTAGTTTGAATGCCCATCATATTAAGAGTATAGTATTAAAGGAGTGGCATAAATTTTCAAGTTTTAGTGATTTACCCAATTTAAAAGGTAAACATATTAAGGTTTTGTTCAGGAAGGGACAAAACATAAAAAAATTTATTAGAGTTGGTGAAACATGAGGATGTTTTTGCTCATATAAAGAAGGTACCTACAAATGTGTGGCCTGCAATCAATGTTCTTTTATTATTAATAAGGAACTAGTCTTATTAGCCAGTAGAGCCAAAACACTAACTGCCAAAACTTACACCAATTGTAATTCCCAGGGCCTGGTCTGTTTAGTTACCTGTGGGGGTTGTGACAGTTTCTACATTGGCAAAACTGAGAGACAGCTCAAACGTAGACTTTATGAGCATATGAATGATATCAACAAGTGCAATGTCAACAATGCACTGTATAAGCATACTCTCTCATGTAGTAATGCCCAGTTTTTCTTTTTTGTGTTAGAAACTATATCCAAGGAACTCAGAGGTGGGCCCTGGGAACATAAACTAGAATACAGGGAGACCTATTGGCAGTTATTTTTAGAAGCCAACAAAGCCCCGGGTCTCAATGAACACATTTCCCTTGTACCTTTACTTAAATTAAGGGCAGCAAATTTATGAGTTTACCTTTATTTTCCATTCATGTTTTTCATTTTTAAACAATTTATTCATTTAGTACATATATTAATATGTTCATGTGTTTTTACAAATCTACTGACTGGTATGTTAATTTATCATTATTTAGGACACATTTAAAATAAATTTGTGTTCTCCACCATCAGCAGTCTTGCCCTTCTCTGTCCAGTTTTTTGGTTTTTTGGATTTTGAAATGACTTACATAGTCTATAAATAAGTTATATAGTGAATGTGTTACATTCTTCTATCTTCGTTTATCATTGTCAACTGATTCTTGCACCTCCAGCTTAAACTACCTATGTCTATTTATTTATATATTCTACATGTAAGTGAACTGGACCACCATGGGTCATTTTCAGTTGCAAAATAGTTATAAATTGAACAACTATAAAAAGCAAACCTAAATAAACAGCATTTGATTAAGGTTTTAATAAAAATACAACTCAGACAAAATACAAATGATGTTCTAAACAACAGACACACCAAAATGAGATTTAAAATGTATGTTGCTCCTTTCACCACACAATGTAGCCCTCATTTTTATATACATCAGACTTGGAGCACTTTGGTTACAGCATTACAAATGTATGCAGTATAAATCCATCCATCCACCCACAACCCCTTTTTAATAGGTTCATAGGTTCATATGTGTGTACTAGGCTAATGGCCCTGGAGCCTTTACAAGCCTAGCCCATAGGATTACGCTGGCATCGTGCGACCTGACCTTAGTTCCCAGTGCCTCTGTCAAGTAGAGCCACTGGAATGATCCCCAGGGTGAATTTTCTATTTCCCATCCACTCATCAAGATTTCTCTTGGTGAGGGCCAGTGAGGCACTCCTCTTGACATGTATGCGAAGACTATTCCATAGCATGGGCAGTCTGTGGGTTATGAACCTAGCCCTCCAGCTTGTTCTGTCATTTGTGGTAATGAGGTTGAGGTCTCTGGAGCGTGTAGTGTGGAGGGATTGGGATTTCTTTAGATGTAGCATTTCTAACAGAGCTGGGTCAGACATGGCTTTGTAAGTCAAGCAGAGATCGACTCTAAGTAGGCAATATGAGACAGATAATAGTTGGAGTTTTTTGAGTCTGTCCATATAGGACAAGTGTTTAAGGCCTAAGATCCACTTTGTGAGGTATTTATGTGGTCTCTCCAGTTGCTGTAGGTGTCTAGTGAGATACATGCCAAATGGTGCATTATACTCGATGATTGGCCTAATGTGAGAAGAGTAGAGGAAGACAATGACCTCTTTCTTCCTGGATGCAAAACCCTTAGTAATGAGATGTGCCCTATAGAAGGACTTTCTGACCACAGTGGCAATGTGGTGGTCAAAAGAGAGGTTGCTGTCAACCTGTGTTCCCAGATCTCTTGTGAAGCCTTCTGTGTTCAGTGGACTACCATCGATGTGGTAATTCATGGGAACCATGTTTTTCCAAAAGGGGATGATGACACATTTTTTGGCATTGAGCTTAAGGCCATGGTTCTGACACCAGTCATTGGTCTCAGTGAGGCCTTTTCGTAGGATGTCAACATCACTTGGGGAGTTAATTATGGCTCCCAACTTGCAGTCATCTGTGAACTTTGTTAGCCAGAGTCCCTTTGTGTTGGCCTGGACTTCAGAGAAGTAGATACCAAACAAGAGAGTACCCAGGACCGAACCCTGTGGGACTCCACTCGTAACTGGTTGACAGTCTGACTTGGAGTCAGCTATTTTCACACTGTGGGTTCTATCTGTGACCCAGTTTGCAACCCACCTAGTGATATAGGGGTTGATGCCTAGCTTAGTGAGTTTTCCTATGATTTCTGAGTGGGGAATGGTATCAAAGGCCTTGGCCAGATCAAGGTAGGCTGTATGAATCACCTTGCCTTCATCCACAGCTCTGGTGACTGACTCAAAGAAGTCAACCAGGTTGAGCAGGCATGATCTACCCAAGCTGTGTGGGATCCAGAGTTTGGAGGTTCCCTATATCTTTGTTTATTAGGTCCATAATGATGTGTTCCATAGCTTTGCATATCAGACTTGTCTTGCTAATGGGGTGATAGTTCCCAGGGTCTGTAGTCGCTCCTCCTTTGTGGAGAGGGATGACTGTAGCGCTGCGTCATTTGGTAGGGACAAAGCCTGAGGTGAGGCTGTGATTGAACAGGGCACACAGGTGACGTGCCAGTTCACTCTGTAGTTCATGTAGAACACAGCCAGGGATATTGTCAGGTCCCATAGAAGCTGTATTCTTGGCCTTGGACAGTGCTGTTTTAACCTGTGCTGCAGTAATACTAGGTGCCTGGCAATCTACTGATATTGTGATTGGTCCTTTGGTCCTTTTTGCACATGGGCTGGCATGTTACTTCAACAGTGACAATCATCTATTGTTACTTTTTTCTTCAAAGAAGTTCATAGATTCCAGTCCATTTCTTCTGTTTTTTCTAGGGTTTTATTTTTTTGCATAAAGAGCCAAGGTTTACACCGCCAGGTGGTTAGCCCTGCCACGGATGTGCAGTATGAATCTAGTTTGTTAATGAATTGTTTTTTAACAAGTAAGTTGAGTAATCCATACAAGAGGCCATTGCAGCCATGCCTCAGACATTTTAAGGTACATGCAGGAATCATTCATTGTGCAACAAAAAGGCATTGTGCAGAGAAGTGAAAGACGTATATTGTTATAAAGTATACTGTAGCAACTAGCAGTGCCTTCAGTAATAAAAACAGGTTTAGATCCAGGTTTTCAATTGTCATTTGTGCACTGCTATGTTGTTTTCCAGTGCTCACTGCAACAAATTCAGTGTTCTGAAATACACAATGTTTTACACAAAGCTGGTCAGTAAATGAAACAATAGTTATAAATGTCAGTTATTAATCTTTTCCCTTCATAACTCTTTGACCATACACACAGGGGTAATTCCATCAGTTTCTTGCTATATAACAACATCTACTGTTCCTTTTCCAGTTTTCAAGGACACCTTCCAGAATGTCTTCACCTTTCACAGGCAGCCGACTGGAGACTCCCCTTCAAACCCTATCAGACTCTGAGGTCTAGAATCTGTTATCTTCTAAAGATAATGGCTGTGCTATATCCCACAAAACATCTACTCCCTATTAGTTTTCATGGCAAGCCTTTTTCTTGATTTCCTGCTTACTCTGCATTTTTCTACTGTTTGTATTTCTGTACTCTGTATTTGTCATGAACACTGCAGTTCTCTTCTGTGACACACCCTCTAATACAAACAATAGTTACAGTATCACCACAAACAGCATGTTCCCAGGGCTCATCATGCACCTTGCCACATGGCTTCCTGTCCTGTCATACAACCACAAGTTCCAGCCCCATTGGATATGCAATCCTAAGGCAACCCTTGTGCATTTAAGTGACCGCAGACTAATCAACATTGTATTTTAACATTACAAGGTTGTAAGGTCAAAGCTCGTTTGGACAGTTTTGGATTGTAATGGGACACTCCTCTAAGTCTAGTGTCATTACCTCATTCTACCTAATCCAGGGAGAACATTTGAGAAGGCAAATCCACTTAGTTTCTGCTCCTCCTTCCCCTTTCCACTTTACAAAAAAAAAAAATTTCTAAGCTTGTTTCCTGCCTTTCCTGTAAGTCATCTAGTCCAGATACAGATTTGCTGTATCCAGGACTGTTTGTAAGCTTCTGAACCCCCAAGCCTTTCTGTGTTGTTCTAGCTTAATTTTGTTTCTTAGAACTAGCTAGTTTTTTAGTTTCAGCACTTAAATCTGTTTCTTTGAGCTCAGCACTTTTTCAGAACTCGTAAGCACTAAATAAGCTACAAATTACTACAGCACTCAACTTTCCTTACTTGTCTAGAGGAAAACAGTTTTTAATACTTAATAAATAAGCACCTATCCAGGCATTTCTAAGGGTCAGCTTCCAGTGTTTTCTCCTGTCTACCTGATGTATCTGGGCATCTTGGGGCACTGCAGCAATTGCCTCATGTACACAGACAACCCTCTCCTCTGCCACCCAACACTACAACCTGTGAGAGATGCACTTATATAGCCAAACTGGAAGCAAAGCTCTCTTCATCCAAGACTGGACTAGACAGTCAAGAGGAGAAGGTAAACACTTGCGCCACACCACACTCATCACATAGTCCCTCAAAACCTACACCACCATAACACACATATAGAAACACAAAACACACACCTACATTCGCGGAGGCTTTCAATAAAAATATAAACAAGCAACAGGGACCTCCAAAGCAGAAATGCAAGCAACCTCTACCCCCCCAACACAACCCAAATGACACATAGCCCACAAACTCAGTGTGCCACTCAACCACAGCCAATAAGGCATAACAACATACCTACACTCTAGTCATAGGTGACTCTATAGTCAGGCACACTGATGTTCCACTCACCAGGCTAAACAAGGAGAAAGTTACTGTCAGCTGCCTGTCAGGTGCCAGGATTCACCACATAATGCACACCCTCAGGTCACTCCACAACAAGTACAAATAAGACTCTGTCATTGTCCATGTTGGTGTGAATGACCTGAGATGTACCTCCCTGGACTACATGAAAAGAGACATGGAGGAGCTGTCCGATCTTGTAGCCCAGGCAGGTATGACCATAGCCCTAAGTAGCATCCTGCCATCACCCAGAATGATACCACAGTACAAGGACAAAATGATTGACTTCAACAATTGGCTAAGCTTCTGGTGTCATTCTAGGAGGATCCACTATCTGTCTGCTTGGGATGACATGATCGACAAACAACGATACTTTGCCAGAGATGGCCTGCACCTGTTGCCCTTGGGATTCCGAATACTGGCTAAGGCTCTTGCCACCCCTATAATGCCTTTTTTAGGCAAGGTTCAAATGACAAATTCCTCACTGTAACAGGTACAAGCAAGCAAAATCTGAGGGTAATGCTACTCAATGCTAGAAGTCAAAACCTCAAAATGCACTCACTCGAGGCACTCCTTAAAATGGAGAACATCGACATCTGTGCAGTGACAGAGACCTGGTTCAAGGCTCCAGAGAGCACCCCTGCATTACCAGGTTATAATTCATACCACACCTTTCGGTCACCTAACCTGGACTGAAACACTAAAGGCAGAGGCGTGTCCATATTCATTAAGGATATCCACACCTCCTGGCTAGTTGCCCAGCATAATACACCCGAGATTATCCAAATGCAACTAACTCTGGGCAAGACTGCAATCCAAATTGTAGCTTGCTACAGATCCCCCACCATGCCCCTAGATTCCCACTCCTCATTTCTTGATAAACTGGAAAACATTAGGGTACAACCTAACACCCTAATAATGGGCGATTTCAACTACCCCAGTTACTCATGTACCAACTCTTGTGCTAAACATTTTCTGTAATTTATAAATTCCAATGCCTTGGATCAACTTGTCCACACCCCTACCAGGGGCAGCAATATCCTAGACCTGGTCATTACCAACATGGGCAACTGGTGTTCCACACCTGAGGTCAATTCCTCATTGGTCAGATCCAACCACAAGCTAATCACCCTAGACATCCACATCCCACTCCCACCCCCCATTAGGGAACCCACCGTAAAAAATTTCTCCAAAGCCAACTTCACGCTTCTTAAGACAGAAGTGGCAAACTTCACGACACCCATGCTGACGGACAGTAGAGGTACGACTGCTGAATCCTATACAAATGCACTTTATAAGCACTTACATGAGTGCATGGATCATGCAATCCGTAACAGAACCAAGATGCTATCCTCCAAAAAAAGGAAGCCAATCTTGTGGTCCTCTGCCATAAACAAACTCTATAACAGAAGAAAGAAACTGTTGCAAAAATTAGTAAAATCCCATGATTGGAGGAACTCCCTGGTCAGCCTCAGTAAGAAGCTGAGATCCCTCCTAAAATCCTACAAAGCTAGTTACGAAAACAAAATCATCACTGATTCTAAAGACAACCACAGAGCATTCTATAGCTATGTCAAAACTCTCAATGGCAACACTCAGATCTGCTCTGAGTTACAGCACAATGGCACTAAATATACAACTCATATTGCCAACATCCTGGCAGATAGGTTCAGTGCTAACTTTACCCCCCTCTCATCCCATAAAGGGCCCATCTCTATACCAGAAGAATGCAAAGTTCCTGTAATCATGGCTGCACAGGTAAAAACACACTCTCCAAAGCCAAGAACACAGCATCCATGGGACCTGACAACATCCCAGGCTGCGTTCTATATGAACTACAGAACGAACTGGCACCCCACCTAAGTACCATGTTCAATCATAGCCTCACCTCAAGCTTTGTGACCACTGAATGGCGCACAGCAACAGTTATCCCACTCCACAAAGGGGGAGCCACCACGGACCCTGGGACCTACCGCCCCATTAGCCTGACGAGCCTGGTCTGCAAGGTTATGGAATGTATCATCATGGAACTTATAAACAATGACATTGGTAATCTCCAAACTCTGGACCCTACCCAGTTTGGGTTTGTAAAAGGCAGATCATGTCTCCTAAACCTGATAGACATCTTTGAAGCGGTAACCAAAGCCATAGATGAGGGTAAGGTGGTTCACACAGCCTATCTAGATCTTGCCAAGGCTTTTGACACCGTCCCCCATGCTGGAATTATAGATAAACTCAATAAACAAGGTATAAATCTGTATGTCACAAGATGGGTTGCCAACTGGCTCACTGACAGAACCCACACTGTGAAACTAGCCGACTCCAAATCCAACTTCAGACTAGTGACAAGTGGAGTTCAGTCCTGGGTTTTCTCCTGTTTGGTATCTACTTCTCTAAAGTACAGGCTAACACAGAAGGTCTTTGGCTAACAAAGTTCACAAAAGACTGAAAACTAGGAGCCATAATCAAAACTCCTAATGACGTGGACATCCTACAAAAGGGCCTCACTGAGACATATGCCTGGTGTCAAAGCCATGGCCTCGAGCTCAGTGCCAAAAAGTGCATTGTCATCCCTTTTGGTAAAAACTCTGTACCCTTGAACTACCACATAGGCGGTAGTCTACTTAACACCGAAAGCGTGATACGAGACCTTGGGACACAGGTGGACAGTAGTCTCTCCTTTAATAGTCACATTGCCACAGTAGTCAGGAAATCCTTCTATGTGGCACACCTCATCACAAAAGGTTTCACATCCAGGAAAAAGGGGTCATTGTTCCCCTCTACTCGTCACTCATTAGACCCATTATAGAGTACAATGCCTCTTTTGGTATGTACCTTGGAAGACATCTACAACAACTGGAAAAGCTGCAGAAATACCTCACAAAGAGGATTACTGGCCTCAAACAGATGCCCTACTCAGACCGTCTCAAAAAACTCCAGCTTTACTCTGTTGCATATCGCCTACTCAGAGGCAATCACTGCCTTACATACAAAGCTATGTCAAACCCAGAGCTGTTGGACATGCTCCACTTAAAGAAATCCCAATCCCTCTGAGCTACATGCTTTAAGGACCTAAACCTTGTCACCACAGTAAACAGAACATGCTGGAGGGATAGATTCCTGTCCCAGAGACTTACCATACTCTGGAGCAAACTACCTATCTATATCAAACAAAGCTCCTCATTAGCACTCTTCAGAAAAAATCTTGATGATTGGATAGGAGATAGGAAATTCACCCCGGGGATCACTTCTTTGGCTCTGCTCGACAGGGGACAGGAAAATAATTTTCTTGGGTGGCAAAAGCCAGGGTGCTGTTTGACTAGGCTTATATAGGCCCTAGGGCCAATAGCCTAGTACCTACCTATAAACCTGTGAACCTATAATCTTTCTTACCATAGAACCATTGTAGAAAGGTATGATTAGTAACTGACACACATTTCCTACTCAATAAACAGTATTTCAGGGTGTTGAAGGGCCAATTTACAGCTAGGCATTCCCTCTCTGTAGATGGATAATGTGCCTGAGCACTGCTTCTAATTCTGTAATGGTGGGATGCTCATTCCTAGCTACAGTCTGAGACAAGACTGTGCCTATGCCTATCTCACTGGCATCTGTGTACACTAAGAAATGCCTATTCTGGAGCAACTAGTACTGGTAATGAAGACAGCATATCTTTTAGGTGACTAAATGCCTTGTCTATTTCAACCCTCCACTTAACCTTCAAGCAAGCCTTACCATTGGTTAGGTTAACAGAGGATGAGAAATGGGAACAAACTTGGGAACAGATATGTCTGATAATAAGTCCTCTCAAATTTTACCTCCAGAGATATGGACAAAGCAAAAAATAATTAGGGAAAAGGCCCGAAATTAGGCACACTTTTTAAGTGTTGGTAGTATTAACTTAGAGCTTCTCAAAATAATTTCTAATTTTAGGAAGATGGAACAAAAGTCTGAGAATGAATTAGAGGTGAACCTCCAAAATCTGGGCAGTGGAAGGTATTCTTATCAGGTCCAAAACAGCCTTAACCTGTTTCGTAGTGTTTGGTGTAGGTCATTTCTGTACGGCTTCAAGTTTCTCAAGATATGGTTTTACTATCCCTTGGCCTATTACATTGCCCAAATAGCTGGTATATGCCATGTCTAATATACACTTTGCTTGATTAGTAGTCATTCAAGCTTGATGAAGGGAATACAAAAATGTATTGAACTACAGGATGATGTCTTTCCCAGTCTTCTGAAAATATTACTGTACCATCCAGTAAGGCTGCTCCATAGCTGGTATGGCATCTAAGATTTTTGTTCTTCAACCTCTGGAGTGCTGCAGGTGCTCTGTGGAGACAAAAAGGATGGACTCTATAATGGCAGAGTTCATCTCATGTGGAAAATGACATATTTCCCTTAGCTGTTCTGGCTAATGGAAATTACCAATAACCTTTGGTTAGACCCAAATTGGAGAAATAAATAGTCTTGCCCAAATTTTTGTCAGTCAGTTCATCCATTCATGACATGAAATATGAATCAAACTTAGATCTACTATTTTTTTGAGCATGCATTGCTTCCTTGCTTCACAACGGCAGCCATACCTAGTGCTCTGCATCCCTCATCATGTTTACTAGTTCCTCCAATTAGACCCCAGACCTCTAATATATAATTTTGACTTGTGCCAATGCATAAGTTAAGGACATCCTGCAGGTGTGCTGTCCAACATTTGCTAGAAGGGGTTTTCTTTAAGGCCTAGCCCACCCCCCATGGTTGAGTGGTCATGTCATGAGGGACAGGGGTGCAATGGGAACATGCTATGTTTTAACCCACTTCCACAGAAGCTCAGCCATGTTTCCACCCTCATCATTCCTAAGACAACATCCTTCCTTGTTCATTCCCCAGTCTCTGCCAGAGACATTATGCGGGACCCCCTGCCACCACCCTTCTTTCCTGGGATGAAAAAATCTTCATCCCTCTCTGGCACTCCATCAGTTGACCAAGCTGCTAATCGAATAAAGGTTAGCTAGGTCGTAGTCAGGGATGTATCCCTCAGTGCCACTGATTTTATTTTCTGAAGCTGATGCAAAACCTTATGGAACCCCCCAGGTTGAAAAACAGTACAACAGGCTATTACCCCCACTTTGTGATTCTTCTATGTCCCAATGTTCAAGCATTTTCTGCTCCTTTTTCTTAACTTATTGATATTGTGATTCTGGTATTTGGGTATAGTTTGAAACTTACTTTTTCAGCAAGCATTGCATTATGATGTGCTGGATTAAACTGATTTTGACAAGCGACTCTGAAAATACATCTTTATTCCTGAGTACACATTCCTTTGCTTCTTGTTTCTGAGATATTAACAAGGGCATACTGTAGTGGCTTTAACTTAATCTGCAAAATACTTCAATACTGCAGAATATTTACAAGGTCTCACTGTTCTGGTTTCCTTGTTATTGTTTGTCTCATCCTATAGTTTTCTTACTTTTTCATTAATTTGTAATTCTAGTTGTTAAATAAAAACAATGATAACAACACAGGAGGCTCAGATGCAAAAGTTTACTAGTGTACACCAGGAGGCAAAAAAACATACAAGTACAGAGTTTTGTCTGACATGATGCAGGAAATATAAAATTTTATATAGTCTTACATTCAAGCTGTGCCCACCTTACTGATGTGGTTAGTCACAGGGCACCTACATCACTATGGTCTACAATATTCTATTCATAAGAAAAAGCTGATGTTATACATTTTAAAAGTTTTCCCATGGGAATAATACAGCCTTGCAAAGCACCTGGTTCGTTATAATGTCTTTCTGTAAATGTTACTCCTTCAAGGTTTCAGGCCTGCTCGAATACAATAGTTGGTTCAGTCTTGTAATATACTTCTTTGTTCTTCTTGCAACTTTACTTTAGCAGCTGTGTCTTATCTTTGATAATATTCACAAGGCCAATTATCTCAGAGGAAGGAAGAAGAATTTTCAATGCTTTATACATTTAATTTCCTGACCCAGCAGATAATCATTAGTGAAAAACATAAGCTTGCTGAGCTAGCTACTGCCAGGGTCAGAGTTCAAATACACTGCAGCTCCAAAGCTTCAAGCAATTACATGTAAAATCATTCTTATTGCCATATTATAAATAGAATAAAATGCATTATATACTATTTGCTTTTAAACTAACACTTTATACATGTTCAAATACATATTTTTCTAACATTTTCCTCCCTTTTAATACTTTTTATTCTATTCAGAAACATAAACAATGTTATATCATCCCCTAGCCTTCTCCTTTAAGGACTTTCAACTAGGCAAGTCATTTAGTTTATATTTCGGAAGAAGTTTCGTATGGAATCAATAGTTCCAATTCAATGTCTTGGTACAAAGTTTCAGTTACAGATATATCAACAAAATCTTTGACTAATCTTTTCATACAGGGGATCCCACAACAGACACATGCTCCTAATAGGAGCAGATCAACACAAATAGCAATCAAAATATTCATTAGGATAGAACCCCTCCCACCAAACAGACTCTGGAAAAAGTTCGTCAGTGGGTTTGGGCCTAGTTCAGTCATGGCCGATACCTGCTGTATTACCTCTAGGTGGTCATTAATCTCGTGTCGATTGTCTGGTATGAATGCACAGCATTCTTCTTTGATAAGCGCGCACGTACCACCTCTCGCCGCTAGGGTGAAGTCAAGAGCCATTCGATTTTGTAGCACAACAGTTCTCATTGCATTCAGTTCATCAGTCACTAGTTCGAGAGCAGAAAAAGTTGCGTTACTCATTACTTCGAGAAGCTTCGACAGTTTTCTCAACTCCCAGATCGATTTGACTGCTCCATATGCTGGAAATATTCCAGCCCAGGATATAACACTGTCACTCAAGTCCATATGAGTCAATTTTTCTTTATCTTTCACGGAATGATGGTTCTTCCAACCAGCTTCGATTTTTCCCATTGGATTTACAGGTTTTCCGATTAGATCTTCAGGTTTTCGGGCTACATCTCTTACATTTCGTATCTTACCTAGAGGTAATTCTGCAGTATACCTTATAGCCGGAACCAGATAACCCAAAAAACAACTGCCGGACCAATTCTCAGGTAGCCATTTGTATGCCTTTTTCCCACAAACAAAATAACAGTTTTCTACTTTAGTACTGATGCGGGTTAATTCTCAATGAAACATTTTCTTGTCTATAACAGACAATTGTTTATGCAAGACAGGATTTCTCTGCACATCACTTAATGTTGTTTTCATTAAGCTCAAATATGAATCATAATTTGTGTTACAAACAGTTCCTTTATCTTTAGCTTTAATATAGCATTTATAAGATATAGTTATGTTACAGTTACTCCAACCCACTTGGAGTGTATCATTCTTATAGAAACATACAATTCCCCTCTGTGTAATAGGCAAATACAATGCAATTTTGTCCTGTGATCTTACAGAACCTGTATCAAAAAGTAAATTCTCCCAAGTCTCATTTATCCCCAAGGGGACAGCGGACATCAACAGTCCTCCATATGCTGTTGGTATGGCAGTACAAACCCAGCAATTTGAAATGTTCATAGTCTCTACATATACACGCTTCATAGCTAGGTATGTGTTAAAGTTTGGATGCCAGTCTATAGACAGTTCATCACGTTTCTCCACTTTCACTTGTGTGGTTATATGTAGGAAGAACCACAACAAAAGGAAAGTCATCACAATCATAGTCAATAAATGCATAGTTAGCAAGATGATTAAACAATATCTTCGGGGTTGATCTGTATTTTTACTCATTTCGCTCTTGGCCATCCTGCCTTTGTTGTGTGTCAGTTACAAAATGTTTATCAAGCTGAAAATTCTTTACCGGTTTACAGTGCATCAGGTGGACCCAGGACGACCTCTCAGCAACTTTGACTGCAGCAGGCGTCGCCAACAGTACCTGGTACGGTCCTTCCCACTTTGGACTCGCCCAATTCTTCCTCTTCGTGACCTTCAAATCAGCACTGCTTCCAACAGTCTGGTCTGTATTTTATCTGAAAAAGAGTTCAACTGCAAAACAGTTTTATTTGTTAACAGTTTCTTCATATAGCTAGCTAATGAGCTGTCAGCCTCTAGTTCTGCAGGCATGAGAGCTTTCCACTGTGGCACATAATATGCCCTTCCAAATATCACTTCAAAGGGGGTCAAACCCTTTACATTTGGAACTGTTCTCATGCTCAGCAGTGCCAAAGGCAAACAGCAAATCCAATTCTTCTGTGTTTCATTTATTAACTTCCTCAACTTGCTTTTTAAAATTCCATTGTACCTTTCCACCAGTCCTGCAGACTGTGGGTGGTAAGCACAATGATTCTTCAAGGAGATCCCAAAGAATCTCCCAAGTTGGTGAATCGTTTGATTAACAAAATGTGTCCCATTGTCACTATAGATTCTTTCCGGTATGCCAAATCTAGGAATTATTTCTTTTATTAGGGCCTTTGCCACTGTTGCTGCATCCGGGTTTTTAGTTGGAAAAGCTTCTACCCATTTGGAAAACATGTCTATAATTACTAAACAGTATTTTTTCCCTTCACATTTGTTCAGTTCTATGAAATCTATACAGATAGTATGGAACGGATATGGTGGTATAGGAAAACTCCCTTGCTTGGGTTTGAATGCTCCTTGTGCATGATGTTTGTTACAGATATGACATGCTGCACAAAATTTTTGTGTAAAGTTTGTGAATCCATATGTTTGGAATATTCGATTTACTAACTGTACCATCCCCCCTGTTGAGACATGGCACTGCCCATGGCTCAACAAAGCTGCATATCTAAATAAATTAGACGGCAATATTGTTTTTTCTACTTTGGAGATATACAGTCCAATTTCGAGGATTGCACCTCGTTTGACCCATTTTAGTTACTCAGCATTTGTAGATAATGTCTGCATCATTTTAACATTTCTAAATCTAAAATCTCAGAGGGTTGTAATTCCTCGGTTAAAAGTAAAGTTTCTGAGTCTGAGGCTGCTTGCTTTGCAGCTGCATCAGCTTTGCATTTCCTTTTGAAATTGCATCCTGTTGTTTTGTATGAGCTAAACATTTACAAATAGCTACTTTAGTAGGTAACTGAATGGAATCTAACAAGTTCAAAATAAGTTGCATGATTAATCGGTTTGCCAGTAGATGTTATCATTCCCTATTTTTCCATTGCTGTGCAAAACATGCACTGTAGAGAAAGCATACTGACTGTCAGTATATATGTTCACACATTTATCTTTCGCTAGAGTACAAGCCCGTGTTAAGGCTATCAGTTCTGCTGCTTGAGCAGACAGGTTATGCTGTAAGGGTTGGGCTTCTAAAATCTCTATATCTGTGACTACTGCATACCCTACTAGATTTTTCCCTGTAGGACCCTTTCTGCATGAACCGTCCACATAAAATGTCACCTCGGCATCATCCAAGGGCATATCAGTGAGGTCTTGTCTGGGCAAAATTATTTGCTCAATTTCCTGCAGGCAACTGTGCGGTGTGCCATCCACAGGAGTTGGAAGTAACGTTGATGGATTTAATGTTGTACAACATTCAATTACCATATGAGGTTGGCTCAGCAGTATGGTCATACATGAAAGATGTCTAGCAGGAGATAGATATGCTATTTTCTCTTGCAGTAAAATTATCGCGACTGCATGAGGCACTCTCAATGTGAGAGGGTGGAACAACACCACTGAGGCGAAGCCTGTACTGCCATTGCAGCTGCGACTACTGCTTGCACACAGTGAGGCAATGATCGTGCCACTGGATCTAACTGTGATGAATAGTAAGCTATGGGCGTTGCTTATCCCCATGCTGTTGCGTCAAAACTGACGTCATGTATCCCTGTTTACAATCTACGGTCTGAAAAGATCTTTTGTGGTAATTTGGAAGTCCTAAAACTAATGATGAAGCTATCAATTATTTTAGTCTGCAGAAAGCTGTTTCTGCTTCAGGTGTCCATTGTAATACATCTTGTGCTGCCATTGGTGTTTTATATATTAAATCAGCCAGTGGAGCAGATTCTAAAGCATAGTTTGATATCCAGCTTCGACAAAAATTAGTCGTTCCCAAGAAGGACATCATTTCCTTCTTGGTTGCTGGTTTGGGTGCCTGTAAAATCGCTGTTTTTCTGTCTTCGTCTAGTATTCTACCTTCATTGGATATTACATATCCTAGGTATCTAACCTGTTTTCTCCAAAGTTGTAATTTACTTTTGTTTACTTTGTGTCCTTGTGCTGCTAAAAATTTCAATAATGCTATCGTATCCTCCCTGCACTGATGCTGGGTAGGGGCTGCTAGCAAGATGTCATCTACATAAAGTAGAATCTGACTACCTCCTGGTGGAGTAAACCCTGCCAGGTTGCTTGCCATTTCTTGTGCAAATATCGTTGGACTTTCACAATATCCCTGCGGTAGCCGAGTATAGGTATATCTTTTACCCTGAAATGTAAATGCAAACCAATACTGGCTATCAGGATGTATAGGTATTGAAAAGAAAGCATTGCTTATATCTACCACAGTAAAATATTTTTGTTGTGGTTTCAAATCATTCAACAAGGTGTGGGTCTGGCACCGTAGGTGCTCTGGGTATTATTGCATTGTTTACAGCTTGTAAATCCTGTACCATCCGCCATTCCCGTTTGCTTTTTAACAGGAAATAGAGGGTGTTACATGGTGAATCAAGAGATTCTACCAGTACTCCTTCCTTGAGTAATGCTGCTATTATAGGCTTGATTCCTTGCTCTGCATCTTTCCTCAAGGGTATTGTCTTTTGTGGTCTAAATGCTGATTTTGGTGTAATAGTTACTGGTCCTGCTGTTTGAATAAGTCCTACATCTGATTTACCTGTTGACCAAAGAATATCTGGTATGTCACACAAGGCTTTTTCTTCTTCTTCTAACAAGAATGCTAATCAGCTGTCTTCACTAGTTTGTAAGTGTACAGCTGGATGTGTCTGTGTTAGCCAATTCAATTTCTGTTTTTGTATTCCCTGTTCTGATAATTCTAAATCAGTTTGTTTTTCCCATCTTGTTACTTTTTCTCCTAAGTCTGCCCATCTCACATCCTTATTCTTTGTCAAGCTGACATGTGGTAGTCTATTAGATTTGTACAGTGTCATGAATTCCTGAGGTAATGAACAGCTTACCACACTGTTTCCCTCAGTATCCCAATACAAGGTTCGTAATACTAATCTGTTAGCAGGATTTTTGAACAACTCTTGCTCATATTTTTTATCAGGTCCTGGCATGCTACAGTAGTATAGAGTACAATGTAACAAATGCTGTTGGTCAGTGTCAAGGGAGGGGGCCTACATTCATCAGTTCTTCGGTTACTCCCCTGGACCAGTCGTAACTAGGTCCTGGCTGTACCAGTAAAAAGTTTCACCCTCCGGTCGCACCACAAAAGTATCCATTTGTCTTTGTGCTTCCATACCCTGCATAGTGGGAACTACCGCTATGCCAAATATCTGCATAAGATCTCTTCCCAGTAAGTTTACTGGACATTTTGCAGAAACTACAATTTTACTTTTCTGAGTCATACCTGAAACAGGGTCAGTTATTGCTATATCATGGGAGAGTGGCTCCCTATATAGCTGTCCATTTCCTGCTTTCACTAATATATAGTCAGGTGATTCAGAATATTCTGGTAACTTTGAAGGGTGTATCAAAGTTCGTGACGCTCCTGAGTCACACAAGAATTTCACTTCCCTTCCTTCCACCAGAAGTGTAACTTCCGGTTTTGTGTCTGCCAAATAGAGCTCCAAGCTCAGTAATGCCAAATCTAAAATTTCACTTTCTTCATCCTCTACATCTGCTTGCACTTCCTCTGTTCCTTCCACTACATTTACGTTTGCCCTTTGTTTGTTTTCCTTCCCTGATGATTTCTGATTTTCATCACTATCATATAATCAGTCCTCATCACCTTTATTTTCTGTAGTCACCTTTTTATTTAGCCTGCAATCCAGTGCTAAATGTCCTTTCTTACCGCACTTAAAGCACTCACCTTTCTTTTTTCTCTCTTCAAAATCTTCTGACCTTTTGTCAGATTGTCTATTTCCCTGGGTATCTTTCTTACCCTTTTTTCCTGACTGTACTACAAAGACCTCAGCTCCGTCTTCAGCTGTGAAGACCTGTGTCTTCTTTTTCTTTTTACTATTAAAGTGTCTTTCAGCATGTCTAGCATATTCAAGTAAGGCTTGTAGCCTACTTGTTCGATGATCTATCATATGCTTTGTAATAAAGCTACTGATAGGTGCAATGCAACCTTTTAAAAACGCATTTTTCAGTTGCTGTTCATACGAGGTATCATGTGTCTGATTTTCAGGAATAGCCATACCACTATGGTTATTGAAACATTCCAATAATCTACCATAGTACCCATCTACAGTTTCATTCTCCTGTTGTATGCATTGATTAATGCAAGTCCAATCTGCTCTAGGTTTCCATTTTTCAGAAATTCGGTCTGTAAGACCTTTCACTCTGTTGTCTAATTCTGTGTCACTATGTGGGAGTGGTTTAAGCTCTGCATTACGAGGATTCCAGGTGCCACAAATCATGTGCCAGTCTGGACCCACAATCTGTCTAACTACCTTTTCTACTTCTTCCCCATTCAAGTGGTAACTTAATCTCATACCTTGCAAATCTTGTAAAAACTTTGTGTAATTAACTTTTGGATGAGGGATTCCCTCTGTAGCTTTCCGAATATCTTCCGGTGTCCATGGTCTATATACTAGAAGAGTTGGGTCCTGCCCTTCCTGTCCTGCCTGAGGATTTGGTACCTCAATTAGTGGACAGATTTCTTCCTCACTCTCTTCTAGTGTGTTTCTCCCTATTTGATATAAGTCTGTGTCCCCAAGTGTTTTACGTGTCCGGGACCTAGTTTCAATAGGATCTCTAACAGATGGTTTTAGTGCTCTTGTAACTTCAGGATAACATGGAGGTGGACCAGCTTGTCCTCCTGCTTCATATCCTGAAAAAGGCATTGAAGGTGCGGAGGGGGAGAGGCCGTCGCTATTACTGTATTATTATCCTCTTTGTCTAAAAATAATGTTTTTGCATTTTTAGTTTTCTGTTCCCTTCGGTTTACTTCCTCAATCCACCTGTGTGCCTGAGGAATGCCTAATCGCTGTTGTTTTTTTGCCTGACCTTCTGCATCAGATTTAAGCTGTTTTAAAAGTTTAACTAATGAAATCTTGTTTAATTTACCGTCAAATCCGTATTTATTAACCCATTTTGTATAATACCTTACATTATCAGTCCGTTGTAATTGCATATATTTTGCGTCATCAGTTAGGGGCGGATCTCACGATTTTTTAGTGCACTGATTTCCCATTCTAAAAGAAAATGTTACGTAACCCTTTTCACCACGTGGTATTTCAGTTCCTTACACAGTTTATCTAGAATAACTGCCTACCTTATTCTGTTTCCCTGATCTCTGACAAAATATACAGTAATTTCCTTTTGTCCCTGATCTGTATAACACATCTCTGACAATGACATTTACTGTAACCTAGTCCCTGATCTAAAACAGAAAAAAGGCAAATATCTTCCTACCTGAGCCGCCTGGGTCGACCAGTTCGAGATCGCTCTTCGGCCGCAGATCAGAAAGTGGCCAGCCTCTCAAAACGACAATTCAGTTGGAGGTCTTTGTGTTTCAAGAAGAACCATTTCAGTAACTTCTCCTGTGCAGTATTCGACCACCGATATACTCTGATCTGCAGCTTACCAAGGGAATTCCGGTTCAAGGAGGACCAAACTGTTAAATAAAAACAATGATAACAACACAGGAGGCTCAGATGCAAAAGTTTACTAGTGTACACCAGGAGGCAAAAAAACATACAAGTACAGAGTTTTGTCTGACATGATGCAGGAAATACACAATTTTATATAGTCTTACATTCAAGCTGTGCCCACCTTACTGATGTGGTTAGTCACAGGGCACCTACATCACTATGGTCTACAATATTCTATTCATAAGAAAAGCTGATGTTATACATTTTAAAAGTTTTCCCATGGGAATAATACAGCCTTGCAAAGCACCTGGTTCGTTATAATGTCTTTCTGTAAATGTTACTCCTTCAAGGTTTCAGGCCTGCTCGAATACAATAGTTGGTTCAGTCTTGTAATATACTTCTTTGTTCTTCTTGCAACTTTACTTTAGCAGCTGTGTCTTATCTTTGATAATATTCACAAGGCCAATTATCTCAGAGGAAGGAAGAAGAATTTTCAATGCTTTATACATTTAATTTCCTGACCCAGCAGATAATCATTAGTGAAAAACATAAGCTTGCTGAGCTGGCTACTGCCAGGGTCAGAGTTCAAATACACTGCAGCTCCAAAGCTTCAAGCAATTACATGTAAAATCATTCTAATTGCCATATTGTAAATAAAATAAAATGCATTATATACTATTTGCTTTTAAACTAACACTTCATACATGTTCAAATACATATTTTTCTAACACTAGTTATGTGTTCTTTGTGCTTTCCTGTCTTCTTGCTGTTTCCTTGTTTTCTTTTACTATCAGGTAGTATAGTTTTTAACCTGTTCTGCAAGTTTGTAAAATGCTCTGTCACACTCATAAATAGGGGTGCTTTCTGCCATATTTATTTTACTATTTCTAGCAAGTTTTTGGGAATGTCTGCCATGCAGCAGTTCAAATGGCGTGACTCTTGTTGAGGCTTGGGATACTTCCTTTACAACAAAGAGAAGATATGAAAGCATTGATCTGAATTTTCCTCCTTCCAGTTCCTTAGCATTTTGTAAAACAGGTTTTAAAGTTGTATTAAACTAGCTAACTAGGCCATATGTTTTAGAGTATAGACAGCTACAATTTCATTACATACAAACATACAAGTGTTTTTAGCTTCACAGAAAAATGTTAGTTGTTGTGTCTTTCGGCTTTTCCCGGTTAGGGGTCGCCACACCGGAACTCTGGTCCGCTAATGATTGGTAGTTGATTTTTACGTGCTGAGTTATCAGCCCTGACGCAAAATGTTAGTGAACAAAAAAAATCTTCTTAAACCAATCCTTTTCACTGACATTAAGAATCACCTTTGCCAGAGAAACTGACTGCATTAGCACAAGGATGTTTCTGCTTCTTAAAACATTTGTCAGACATGTTGAGAGGAGCCAATATTCCAGGCCAGTTTAACAGCAAGTCATTAGCTGACATTTTCAAAAATAGTATTGCTTGCATTCCTTTCTGGAGTGGGGAAACACAATGGTGGCAGAGTGTATGCTGTCAGGTAGCTTTGAAAATCACAGTTTCTAAAAGAAACAGTTTTTCTTATCACCATACCTGTTAACCTCTTAGAGCAAGAAATCTGGATACAGTCATAAATAAATGTGATACAAAAGACCAAAAATAAGGATAAGTTTTAAATATTGTTCTTATAAACTTAGAAAGTTGATAGAATAACAGATTGTGCATTTGCATGAATTGTCTAAAGGATATTAAATCTGAAACTGAAATGTCTGTCATTATCTTCTAACTTCAATCTTTAATGATTTGCCACTAATTTGGCAGAAAACCACAGTTTTATGAAAAACGGACGAAGAATACGAGGGAAAAATCTGGGCATTCTGCGAAAATCTGTACAGTTGTGAAGTATGCCACCCACTGCATCTGCCAGTATACAATTTGGTAGTGCTTGCAATAATAATAACAGTCTTTAAAGCCAGTTTTTCATTTTTTTTAATGGAAGTTTATTTAAAAAAAAAAACAACTCAGAATGGGAAATAATACAAAACCACAGTCATTCAGGGTTATATTACTGGTGATCATTGCATTGTGGTTGAGTGGCTTAAGTGTGAGAATTTAAGGGCTGGTGAGTTGAACCTCAAAGTATTGTGCGAGCTCATGGTGCACTTTTCATTGGGTTTTCCCCCTTTTCTTTACTGTGGTACAACTGTTTGTTTGTCTTTTCAGCTTTTCCCAGATAGGGGTCGCCACAGCAGAACTCCGGTCCGCTAATGATTGGCAGTCGATTTTTATAGTGCCGAGTTGCCAGCCCGACACCCAACCTTCAGCGAAGGCACGTCCATTCACGCATGTCTTTCGGAGGCCACTCGACCGTGGGGAGGACATTCAGACTCCACACAGAAGTGTTAGTATATATATATATATATATATATATATATATATATATATATATATATATATATGTTATGTTTAACAGCAGGTATGAATTCGTTGTTAAATGATAATCCACCATTTCATGAACAAGATACAGTTAATGTGGACTATAATTTGTTTTGGATGATGTTGAACAAAATTGAAGTTGCTTTATTTAAACTGAAACAGCTACAGTTGCAAAGATATCACTTTGAAGCTTGTTTGAAAATGAAAGTTGTTCCCCGTGGGATAAGGGTCTTAAAGGTGTCCACTTATGGGGAATATTATCCAGCTTTACTTGCTAAATGGCAAGTTTTACTATGATAAAGTGTTTATTGATCTGTGTATTATTTGACTTCATTTTGGTCTCACCTTTGATATATTCTGTTATTAGGACTTGTTCTTTGTGGTGTGACCATTCATCTGAGCTCTTGTATCTTTTAATATATAACATATAGTCTATTTGTAAAGGTTCAAAATCATGACAGCAGACTAATACAGCTGCTGAAGAGATTAAGCTAACATAATCTCAAACTAAATAATAACTATATAAAAGTGTGCCACTTCTGAACTGCATGGGTCATAGTCTAATTTCATAGGGACAGAAGCCTGATAATGAAAGAGCCATGCAGTTGTGCAAGTGACAAAGCTAGAAGACAAACATTACTGATTTTCACATGAATTATAGAGTATCTTACAAGGTTTGCACCTAATATATTGAAAACAGTTATGCCTCTAAGAAAGTTATTAGAGCAGGATGTTGTCTGGAAATTGAGATATGAGTAGTAAAGAGGTTTTGAAATTCTCAATAAACTAGTTACAGAAGCACCAACATTAAAATATTATGATGTGAATAAACCAGTTGTGTTTGCAATAGATGCCAGTCAGAATGTTATCACAGCTGTGTCCCTCCAAGAGAAGAGAACAGTTGCTTATTGGTCCTGAACATTTCCAGAGGCATAAAACAGATATACAAAATTAGTTTATTGCAATAGTATATGAATATGAGAAATTTCATGAAGCTGTCTATGGTAAGGAAGTTCTGGTAGAAACAAATCACAAATCTTTTGAAAGCATATTTAGAGAGTGCTTGCATTATATAAAGCCCCTCTGAGATTGTAGAAAGTGTTAATTTTAGATCAAACTTTTATAGATTGAATAAGTGCAGGGCAGGCAAGGAACTATGCATAACAGACAAGGTGAATAGGACATAATTATCAGAGAAGCATGACAAATTGCTAAAAGAAGAAATAAAAATTCTTTAGGCAATTTCACAGTTAAAATGACAGATGAAAGGACAATAATTCTTGAGCTGTAGTGATACTGAAATAGAAATAGTCACTGAATGAAGATACAAAGAGAGGTTAGCCTGACTGAAAATTCATCAGTGAGGGAAGAAATTTAGTCATGCCTTTTCATTGAAGAAACAAGTTCCATCTGGGACTTAATGTTTACAAATGACAACATGCTAGTTCACAATCAGCTGAGAAGACAACTGTTTGATAAGATTCATGAATCATATCTTTGAATGAAAAAATGACATGAAAAAGTAAAATATATTGTCCAGAATTGCTTATTTAAATCAAACAAGCAGAGTAGATTTGAGTGATATGCATTCCATACCAAACAGTCCAAAGGAAGGAATGCAGGCATACCCAGTGTCAGGAAGGTCACGGAGTCCAATGAGCTAGGTTTGCTTCAGTTTAAGGAAGCTATATATCTCATATGTGCTGCTAATTATTCCATATACCCTGAAAAAATCAACAGACAGGCACAGAAAATACATATATAATTAGTCCATTCAAGTGTGTTGTTTTTAAGATGGGGTGTCATATGCAGTAATGGCCAACTTTACAAAAGTTAGGAATTCAGAAGAGTTATGCATGAGTAGGAATTCAAACATATAATGTCCAATTCATACTCTCCAGAATATAATGGTCAAATAGAGAGAACAAGCCAAACAATGATGAATCTCATGAAAAGTAACATTAGCAGATAGTAATCTTCTTATTCTGTAATACATTAATACTCCTTTGCAGAAATTCCATATATCATGAGTTTTAATAATAACTGGCAGGACTTTGAAAGCAAATTATATACTTCATCTGAGTTATTATCTTTAAGTCAATACAAAGCAAGAGAAATGCGGGAGAAAGCATCAGCTATATAAATACTGTTTTGATAGAAACTGTAGAAGAATGCCAGATTTGAAGGTATGAGTTAAGAATAAAGAAGCAATGGGAAGAGTCATGGCTTGGACATGATTTAGTATGTTAATTAGCTGAACCATCGATATATATATATATATATATATATATATATATATATATATATATATATATATATATATATATATGCAGATGCAACTTTTTTTTCTTCATTTAATTAGAGCATCAGTACTATGAGTCAATGGTTTTACTGACGGGATTATTCATGTCCTTTTTGTTGTATGACTTTGATATCTAATAACTGTAGGTTTCAAAAAGCCTTCCATGGTCCCTTTACCTTTCCTTTTATGGAAAGTAGACCAGCAATGAGATTTTAAGTTTCCAAAGCTGTATTCCTTTAAAACAAATCTAGATCCTCACCCATACCCTTGCGAATAACTTTGAAAGAGGCATAAATTAAAGAAAAAAAAATGGAACAGAAGGTACCATATTTAATTTTAGAATCCAGACTTGAGAATTCATTTTGTAAAAATGTTAGAACATTTTTTTCTTGTCAGTTAGGATGAGAAAGAGAGTGACCCTCACAACTGGAGCTTGTGCTAAAACTTACAATCTAATCAGACATTTTCTGAGTTCTGCAAAGTTTCATGGGAAAATACTCTACTCAGGTAATACATTTGCTAAAAATCATTTAAACCCAAATCTAATATGAGGGCACTATGATTCAAGTCTGATTCTCTTGGATGGCAGCTTAATAAAGCTGTGACTAGCAATATGGCTAAGATGAAAATACTGGCCTGAAACTGTAATTATGGTGGGACATTTGAGCAAATGATAAGAGATACATTGTGTGAGCAAATGATGAGAGATACATTGTGTGTGGAAATCAATGTACAGGATTTACAGGTATGACAAACTGCAAGGCAATGTAACAGCATACAGGTGTAGAAATGTAAATGGCGCATATTCAAGAATAAGGTAAACAATGAATCTAATAGATCATCTTTATATTAGGAAACAACACAGGAATAATGATGGATTATAATAAGGATGATTTGGGTGGCCACCTGGGGCCCACAGCTCCAGGGTCCAATGGCAAGCCACTCAGTATATTGCAATTAAATGATTTTATTTTAACAAGTTTTGCTATGTTCAACACTACTTAGCTTATGTGCTGAACATAATCACTAACAAGATAAGTATTTATATTTTACTAAAATAAAGTAGTAACTACCACCTCAAGTATTTATTTGCATATACTAATGGTGCCCACCATTTGTGCACATTCAGCAAAGGCCAGTGATTGGATACCATTCATCTAGGGGTGCTGTTTTTATGTATTTATTTTAATGTAAGAAAAGTTTGATTACTTTAAATAACTAACTAACCATCTAATTAAATAAATAAACACCGTGTGGCACCCCTATCCAAATCAAGTGCAGCCTTCATTTCCTTGCCATCCCTTGACTTATTGGCTCAGCAAAGAACAAAAAGTCCACAAATATTAAACAGTAAACTGGATGATTGTGGTTGCTGACTCCTGGTATAAAGGAGCAGTAGGTCAGTGGTTTGCAATAGCATGAAGTATGTCTTTTTCTTGTCTGACAGAAAACCATTGATAAGTGTCTCATCACTTGCATGTGTGTTACATTCTACTAGACCAAACCTGCTACTGTTGTAGGCAGTTTCATTGCACTGTATACCTGACAAACCTTTTTTAGGTTCATCCATGGTTCAGAGGAGTGGCAGCAGTTTAGTTGTACCTACAGTTTGATCTGTTGTTATGATGTGCTGTGACAGCTCAGTATATTGTAAGGAAGTTGTGTGGAGTAAACAAAAGTCTGTTATTGCTGATGGGTTAAGTTGCTTATTGATGCACACTTAGCAGTTTTCATCTGACATAAAAAATTTGTGCAGTTAGACATGTTTCTTTACAATATAGAAAAGCAGTGATGTCTTTTCAGCTCATACCACCATTACTGATTGCCTTTTGTAGTGTTGATAACTTACTTTTCCAGACTTGGGCTGTAGCATGTATTTTCAGGTTACCAAGCTGCATATAACTACTTTCTGGTATAATAATCCTCTGAATGCAAAAACTGTTTTGCTGCCTAAAATGTGATTTTTTTTAAATATCCTTATATTAACTGAAATGTTGATTTTTTTTGTGAAATGAAAAGTTTTAATATATGTTCAAGTGCATCTATTTGAAGACAATTAGTATTTGTCTAAAGTTATTGTCAAGAATTACTGCACTGGGAACATGGTGGAGGAGAAATTTTGGGGGAAAAAGTTTATGTTAACATGCTTGTGGGTTGCTTCAGTTAGCTTTGACACTAAGTGCATATTTATTCCACTAGTGTCGCATTATCATTCACACTTTAATTACTACCTCTCTACATCTTAGCTCAGGAAGGGACAAAATCAAAAATAATTGTGGTCAGGTGACATTTTTCCATATTAACACTGCTTACAAAATTAATTTCATAACAGGGTTTCTATTAAAATGCATTTTTTCATGAAGAATACAAAGTTGGTAAATGTGAACATGTCTGAACAACAATGAAAATCATGGGGAGCCGAGAGTTGTGGGTTTTGAAGAAAATTACTATCTTGGCAAGCAATCAGATAAAGTCAAATAGTCATATGGTTTTGTAGGGGTACTTTGTTGTGGCTGGTCAGCAACTGTGTTTTTGTGAAATGGAGATGGAATATTATGGCTCTCATTTTATTTTTTTACTACTGTCATACATCTGAGATGTACAGAGACAACAAAGTCGATTTAATTGTTGCCCTGGTCAGCAGTTATATATCCACTTGTCTGTCTACACCTCAACTATCTGAGTGTGATAAAAATTACCATAGTAATGAAAAGCATCTAAAGAAAAAATAAAGTATTCTAACTCCCTTCATTCAAATTCTATTATCCCTGCATAGCCAACCCAGAACAATGAGCAAATGAAAGCAGTCATTTTTTTATCCACAGACAGCCCCATATTCTGGCTACTTTTTCCACTTGAAAATTACAATTACAAACTATTACATACTAGTCAGTTATAATATGTTGTCTGTTATAAGTTTATCGCAGGTATAATATCAATCCATTTTATGCCTGCATGCATGTTTGGCATGTGGCATAGGTGGAATTTGAAAGTTAATTTAATAGTGCAGTAAACCAACCCTTCAGAAATAGAAATTTACTGGAATATGCTGTTATGCATGTGGTTGGTGTGGCTGGGTAGAATGCAGGCATCAAATGGATTAATAGTATATATATTTTCATAGGTTCATCGGTGTGTACTAGGCTAATGGCCCTGGAGCCTTTACATGCCTAGCCTATAGGATTACCCTGGCATCATGCCACCCGACCTTAGTTCCCAGTGCCTCTGTCAAGCAGAGCCACTGGAGTGATCCCCGGGGTGAATTTTCTATTTCCCATCCATTCATCAAGATTTCTGTTGAAGTTGGCCAGTGAGGCACTCCGCTTGACATGTATGGGAAGTCTATTCCATAGCATGGGCAGTCTCTGGGTTATGAACCTGTCCCTCCAGCTTGTTCTGTTGATTGTGATAATGAGGTCTCTGGAGCATGTAGTGCGAAGGGACTGGTATTTCTTTATATGTAGCATTTCTGACAGAACTGGGTCAGACATGGCTTTGTAAGTCAAGCAGAGATCGCCTCTAAGTAGGCAATATGAGACAGAGAATAGTTGGAGTTTTTTGAGTCTATCCATATAGGACAAGTGTTTAATGCCTAAGATCCTCTTTGTGAGGTATTTTTGCGGCCTCTCCAGTTGTTGTAGGTGCCTAGTGAGGTACGTGCCAAATGGGGCATTGTACTCGATGACTGGCCTAATGAGGGAAGAGTAGAGGGAGATGATGACCTCTTTCTTCCTGAATGCAAAACCCTTGATAATGAGATGTTCATAGGTTCATAGGTTCATACTAGGCTATCTGCCCTAGGGCATTTATAAGCCTAGCCAGAGTGTGTGTGGCTTTCACCACCCCTTAGGATGAGAATACTATACCCATTAGTTTGCTGTGCCTCTGTCCAGCAGTGACACAGAGATGATTCCCGTGGTAAACCTACGATCTCCCATCCATTCGTCAAGATTTCTCTTGAACAGAGTCAGTGAGGGGCTCTGCCTCACATGGACTGGGATTCTGTTCCATAGTGTAGGGAGTCTCTGGGTGATGAATCTGTCCCTCCAGCACGTCCTATTTATATCCGTGTTGAGGTTTAAGTCTCTTGCTCTCGTGGCTCTGGTGGATTTGGATTTTTTGAGGTGGAGCATGTCCATTAATTCCGGGTTGGACAGGGCCTTGTATGTCAGGCACAGATCACCTCTGAGCAGACGGTATGCGACTGAATAGAGGTGGAGTTTCTTCAGTCGGGCAGCGTATGACATATGTTTGAGCCCCTTTATCCTTTTGGTGAGGAACTTTTGGGGTCTTTCCAACTGCTGCAGGTGTCGGGTAAGGTACATTCCGAATGGGGCGTTGTACTCAATCATTGGTCTGATAAGTGAAGAGTACAGGGGTACAATGACCTCTCCTGATCTGGATGTGAATCCCTTCATGATCAGGTGGGCAATGTAGAAGGTCTTCCTAACCACTTTGACAATGTGAGTGTCAAAAGAGAGGTTACTGTCAACTTGGGTCCCCAGGTCCCTGATAACTTCTTCCATGTTTAATGGATTACCACCTATGTGGTAATTAGGGGTTACCTTGTTTTTCCCAAAGGGTATGACTATAAATTTTTTGGCATTTAGCTTAAGGCCATGGCTCTGGCACCAGTTATCCATTTCCATGAGACCTCTCTGGAGGATGTCTGTGTCTGATGGAGTGTCAATTATGGTGCCCAGTTTGCAGTCATCTGCAAATTTTGTCAGCCACAATCCCCCTATGTGTTTGCCTGCACTTCAGAAAAATAAATGCCGAACAAGAGGGGGCCCAGGACTGAGCCCTGTGGGACACCGCTCGTGACCGGCTTAGAGTCTGACATGGCACCAGCAACTCTAACCCTGTGGGTTCTGTCCTTGAGCCAGTTTGCAACCCATCTTGTGACATATGGGTTTACATCTAAGCTGGTGAGCTTTTCTATGATGCCCGAGTGGGGTATTGTGTCGAACGCTTTTGCTAGGTCAAGGTAGGCTGTGTGAACTGCCTTACCCTCATCAATGGCCTTAGTGACTGTTTCGAAAATGTCGACCAAGTTCAAGAGGCAGGATCTGCCCTTGACAAAGCCAAATTGGGTAGGATCCAGTGTCTGTAGGTCCCCAATGTCTTTATTTATGAGTTCCATTATGATCCTCTCCATAGCTTTGCAGACAAGGCTCATCAAGCTTATGGGGCGGTAATTTCCAGGGTCCGTAGAAGCACCGCCTTTGTGGAGTGGGACCACAGTTGCCGTCACGCCATTCTTTGGGCACGTATCCTGTAGTAAGGCTAAGATTAAACAGCAGCCTTATGTGTGGGTTTAATTCCTCATTGAGTTCGTGTAGCACACAGCCGGGGACACCGTCCGGTCCCATTGATGCTGTGTTTTTTGCTTTAGAGAGCAGCTCTCACCTGGGCATCTGAGATGTTTGGGAGGCTAGACTCTGGTGGGATAGATATTTCTCCTTTGGGGAGGGAGGGAGAAATTTGCACTGAACCTGTCTGCCAGTATGTTGGCAATGTCTGTGGGTTCAGTGATTTTTGTATCATTTTGGACTAATTCTGAGCATATCTGGGAGTTTCCACCCAGGTTTCTAAGATAGCTAAAGAAGGCCTTATGATTGTCTTTTGTGTCATTAGCGATTTTTCTCTCAAAGTTGGCCTTGGATGATTTTATGAGTAATCGTAGTTTTTTGCTAGTAGTGATCAGAGATGCCTTCCCTTTTAGGGATTTTGCTCTGTCATGTAGTAGCTTTCTCCTCTTGTTGTAGAGTTTGTTTATGGCTGGGGTCCACCAGACCAGGCACTGCCTTTGGTGGAAAGGGTCTTGATTTTATTAGGGATTGCTTGATCCATACATTCCTGGAGGTGCTCGTAGAAGGCATTTGTAAGGGTTTCAGCAGCGTGGGTTGTGGTTTCCACTGGCCCGTGCCACATAGAAGGACTTTCTGACCACAGTGACAATGTGGTGGTCAAAAGAGAGGTTGCTGTCAACCTGTGTTCCCAGATCTCTTATGATGCTTTCTGTGTTCAGTGGACTACCATTGATGTGATAATTCATGGGAACTGGGTTTTTCCCAAAGGGGATGACGACACATTTTTTGGCATTGAGATTAAGGCCATGGTTCTGTCACCAGTCATTGGTCTCAGTGAGGCCTTTCTGTAGGATGTCAACATCACTTGGGGAGTTAATTATGGCTCCCAACTTGCAATCGTCTGTGAACTTTGTCAGCCAGAGTCCCTTTGTGTTGGCCTGGACTTCAGAGAAGTAGGTACCAAACAGGGGAGGACCCAGGACTGAACCCTGTGGGACTCCACTCATGACTTTTCGACAGACTGACTTGGAGTCAGCTATTTTCACACTGTGGGTTCTATCTGTGACCCAGTTTGCAACCCACCTAATGATATAGGGGTTGATGCCTAGCTTAGTGAGTTTTTCTATGATTCCTGAGTGAGGAATGGTATCAAATGCCTTGGCCAGATCAAGGTAGGCTGTATGAATCACCTTGCCTTCATCCACAGCTCTTGTGACTGACTCAAAGAAGTCGACCAGGTTGAGCAGGCATGATCTACCCTTCACAAAATCAAATTGTGCGGGATTCAGAGTTTGGAGGTTCCCTATATCTTTGCTTATTAGGTCCATGATGATGCGTTCCATAGCTTTGCATATCAGACTTGTCAGGCTAATGGGGCGATAGTTCCCAGGGTCTGTAGTCGCTCCTCCTTTGTGGAAAGGGATGACTGTAGTAGTGCACCATTCAGTAGGGACAAAGCCTGAGGTGAGGCTGTGATTGAACAGTGCACATGTGTGAGGTGACAGTTCACTCTGTAGTTCATGTAGAACACAGCCAGGGATATTGTCAGGTCCCATAGAAGCTGTATTCTTGGCCTTGGACAGTGCTGTTTTAACACGTGCAGCATTAATACTGGGTGCCTGGCAATCTACTGATATTGTTATTGGTCCTTTGGTGGGGGAGAGAGTGGTAAAGTTGGCACTGAATCTGTCGGCCAGTATATTGGCAATATCTGTTGGCTCAGTATAAGAGGTGCCATTATGCAACAGCTCCGAGCAAATCTGGGTATTGCTGTGGAGATTCTTTACATAACTATAGAAAGCCTAGTGGTTGTCTTTACTATCTGCTGCAATTCTGTTTCCATAGCTAGCTTTAGAGGATTTGATGAGGAATCTCAACTATTTGTTGAGGCTGGTAAGGGAGTTTTTTCAGTCTTGGGACTTCACCTTATTTCTCATCAGTTTCCTCCTTCTGTTGTAGAGTTTGTTTATGGCAGGGGACCACCAGATTGGTTTCCTTTTTTTTTTTTTTTGGAGGAGAGCATCTTGGTTCTATTGGGTATGGCAAGATCCATGCATTTGTGTATGTGTTCGTACAGGGCATTAATGTATGATTCAGCGGTCATGCAGCTGTTCTCCAATTGCATGGGTGCTGTGAAGTTAGCCACCTCTGTTTTTAGGAGCCCAAAGTTAGCTTTGGAGAAGTTTTTCATGGTGGTTACCTTTGCAGGGGGTTGGGGTGGGAGGAATATGGATTTCCAAGGTGATTAGTTTGCGGTCGTATCTAACCAGGGAGGAGTTGACTATTGGTACAGAGCAACAGTCACCCATGTTAGTAATGACCAGGTCAAGAATGTTGCTACCTCTAATGGGGGTAAGAATGAGCTGGTCCAGAGCATTGGAATTAATGAATTCCAGGAAACGTTGGGCAAGTGTATTGGTACATGAGTAGTTTTCCCAGTTAATGGAGGGGTAGTTGAAGTCACCCAGTATGAGAGTGTTAGGCTTGACCCTAATATTCTCCAGGGTGCTTAGGAACGTGGAGTGTGAGTCTTGAGTCATGGTTGGGGGACCTATAGCTGGCTATGACCTGAATCGCTGTCTTACCCAATGTTAGCTGCACCCGAAGTATCTCTGATGCATCATGTTGGGCTACCAGTCTGGAGGTGTGCGCATCCTTTATGAATATGGAAACACCACTGCCTTTGGAGCTTCGGTCCAAGTTGTGGGGCCAAAAGGTATGGAATAAGTTATAGCCTCGAAGTGCAGGGGTGTTATCTGCTGCCTTGAACCAGGTCTCTGTTACAGCACAAATGTCAATGTTCTCCATTTTAAGGAGTGCTTCGAGCTAGTGCATTTTGAGATTTAGACTTCTAGCATTGAGCAGCATGATCATCAGATTGCATTTGCTTGTAGCTGTTATGGTGGTAATTTGGTGTTTAGAACACTGCCTAAAAAGGCACAATAGGGCTGGCAAGAGCCTTGGCCAGTATCCAGAAGCCCAGGGGTGAGAGATGCAGGCCATCTCTGGCAAAGCATCTAGGTCTGTCAATCATGTCATCCCAGGCAGACATACTGGATCCCCTTAGAATGACACCAGAAACTTAGCCAATTGTTGAAATCAACCATTTATTGCTTGTACTGTGGTATAATTCTGGGTGATGCTAGGAGGCTGCTCAGGGCTAGGGTCATACCCATCTGGGCTACATAATCTGAGAGCTCCTCCATGTCTCTTTTCATGTAGTCCAGGGAGGTACGTCTCAGGTCATTCACACCCATTTAACTGTCATATAATGCGTAACCAAACACAAAAACGCTTTAGCCATTTGAAGAAACTATACAGAATGATATAAAAAAATAATGCAGAATTCAGTGCAATCCACATCTATTTGCAGATACATTCCAAATGCCAGCAGCAGCATAACACATTATACTATCAGTAGCTTAGTAAATATGAACTGCATCACAGAAAACCATGAACTAACTGTGGCTGTGGCACAGACCAAAAAATCATGACACAATGGAGAAGCAGCTAAAATATACATCCTGACCCTTCATTATATATTTATAATAGACACTGCACAAAAAAAAGTTTAGTGTGCAATGTGACACCATTTGTACCTGAAGTCTACATCATACTTGGCAGCTCCTTGTAACACAGTGCTTTAATAGTCAATACTACTTCAGTGAATACTGAATTATCTACACAGCAATGTATGATTTATTGCCATAATACTATACTAGACACTTACACAGTGAATGTATTTACTATTAACCAGCAGGGGGTACTCTACTAGACAATTTAGGCTGTACCTCTGAGTGCTTTATTTCAATTAAAAAAGACCCCAAAACCTTACAAATAAATAAAGATAAATGCAAGTGTAAGCAAGTAAGCAACAGAAGAAATCAAAAATTATTAAGAAAAAAAAAATGGTCTCATGGATTAAACTGCTTCTGACAGTATGAGTCATACTGGGTTTTTCTCATATGCACAGGGTACAGGGCTTGATTATTACCTTTGGGATGGGAAATTTGGCTAGTCTTAAAGTGGCCCACAAGAGTAGATAGCCTAGTACTAATCTATTGAACTTAGACACAGGCACACACACACACACACACAGACACACACACACACACACACACACACACACACACACACACACACACACACACACACACACACACACACACACATACACACACACTCTTCTGTTTCTACACAAAACAAACCACGATAGGTATATATCCAATTCCCATGCTAGTCATCAATAAAGGAAGTGTTTGAGCTAAACTTAGCTTCATTTTAATTAAAACACACATTTTATAAAAGCCCAGTAATAATCCTAAATATCAAACTCAGTAACTAATTGCATAGTGCATTACATGTACCTATCATATTTTTTCTTTTCAGCTGCTGCAACACCAAAGGTAAAAAAGGTTTCCAAAGCCCTGCACCAATCTATGGTTCAAACAAACAGCATAGTACTTTGGACAGTACAATTTGTTATTCTGCAAATCTGCAGTAATTGTGATTATTTCAAGGTACTCTAATGGAGACCTGAAGAAGCCTATTAAGAGCAGAGAGTACCGCAAGGACTCAATTTATGATTGATTTTTCTCCTTAGTTCACCTAGGCAACAAACAACCTTTTCAGATTGTTAAGCAACATATGCTGAATACTTAGCTCTGGCTCCTGAATATACCTCTTAACTCTCCAGATTTTTGCAGACTGTCAACATTTTCACCTCATAAAATTTGTGGCTTTCTAGCAAAACAGTAAGGACTGAACTCGTTAAATAATGACATACATTTGTGTCTCAGACTTCATTTCCTTCAGAAAATGCATACTAATACAAATCTTGATATTCTAGCAACTTTCTAAGTTTAAACATTATAAGACCAATATTTAAAACCTGCCCTTATTTTGGGGTCTTCAACCTCATTATTTTAGGGTTTGTCTAGATTTCTTGTGCTAAGAGGTTGAGAGGTATGCCACCTGACACTGCTTTCATGAGAGACAAAAATATATGTTACTATTTTTTAATGTCTAAGAAGAGAATATTAATACAAATTTGGAGGCTGTAGGTGGCTTGCTCCCACATTGGAGATGCAAGGGACCCTCTTCCCCCTGGAAAAAAAAAACACTTATATTTCAGTGAGCTCGATCATCAGGGGGTTTAATCTTTGGTGATTCATAGTGGAGGGATTTACTATATCCTTGTTTTAAAATCAAGAAGAATATGCATTAAAATTATGCTTGGCTTTGCTGCATTGCTGCCTATCAAGCAGTATAACTGCATTTGTTGCTTTCTTTCTCTAAATTTCATGTTGATCCCTTCAGTCATCTGTCCATTTATGCACAAGCACTTAACTGACATCAAAATGAAACATTTCCTCCAATATGCCCTTCAGCAGTCTGTCCAAGTATGCACAAACACCAAAATGAAGCATTTCCTCCCAACAATCCCTTCAGTTGCCTGTCCAAGTATGTACGTGCACCAAAATAAAAAAATCACCCTAAAAACACCTTCAGCAGTCTATCCAAGTATGCACAAGTACCAAAATGAAACATCTCCCCACAACAACCCCTTTCAATAGTCTGTCCAATTATGCACAAGCACTAAAATGAAACATTTCCAATCAATGACCCCTTCAGCAGTCTGTCCAAGTATGCACAAGGACCAACATGAAACATTTCCCCCAAAAACCCCTTCAGTGGTCTAAGTATGCACAAGGACCAACATGAAACATTTCCCCACAACAACCCCTTCAGCGGTCTAAGTATGCACAAGCACCAAAATGAAGCATTTCTCCCAATGATCCCTTCAGTAGTCTGTCCATGCATGTATGCGCAAGCACCAAAATGATCTAGTAAGTAACCCTACTTACTTCACAGACTTGTTGCTGCTACCCTAGTCTCTCTAGCTACACACCAAATGCACTCACAGTGAGTAGTTTTGATTGAGAAAACAGTACATCCCTCAGCTTGCTATTGACATCAATGATACAGCCTAAGACAGTATCTTTCTTGCATCATTGCAGTGCCCCTGCTACCTGCTCAGCCAATCACAAGTCTTTTTGGGGCAGTGCTGAACAAGATGAAATAAGCGAGGGTGGGAGGCATGTAGGAGCATCTTGGACATACAAGTTGTTGTTTTCCATAAAGGGGAAATAAAAACAGAAGTATTTGACTACAAATATTTTTTTTTATTTTACACTGGTCCATTGTGCCCTGGATAAGACAGTGTCTGGGGCTATTGTAAATGTATAGCTTAATATTCACAGAGAATTTGTCAATCAGTTCTGAGAGTTCTCAGCTTTCAGTTACATATAATTTGTTTAGGATCTATATAACCTTGAGACCACCTTCTCACCTACACAGATGGTTGCTAAACAAGACATGAACACATCTATACCTCCATGACATCACACAAAACTTTTAGTTATGTACTTACCATAACGATAGATGTATGTGATCCATCTCACCTACATTCATAACTGATGGACTCCGAGCTGAGAATAGGCTCCGACTTGGCCGATACACTAGCACAAAGTCTCTCAATGGCTGGGCCAACCCCCTTATCCCAGGATGCACCACGCCCAAACCCCCAGATCTTGTTTGCCCCACAACAACTCACCCACATGTGCAACTCTGACTGCACAACAATGTTTCCTCCAGATCCAACAGGTAGGGGGAAGGAGGGCGGGTACGTAAGAATGTAGGCGAGATGGATCACATACATCTATCGTTATGGTAAGTACATAACTAGAAGATGTAATGCGATCCTATCTTGCCTACATTCATAACTGATGGGGCAGTGTCCCTAGCACCTAGATCCTGGGAGGCTCACTGGAAAACACTCCTGAGCACTGTGGAACCAAACGACGCCTGACCTCTAGAGGCCACGTCCAGTTTGTAATGAGAAATAAATGTATGTGGAGAAGCCCAAGTGGCCGCTGCACATATCTCATCCACCGACAGTAAGGCGTGGAAGGCCACTGAAGTTGCCATAGCCCTAGTAGAATGCACTCTAACTGGAAATGGAAGGTCCCTTCCTGTTGATGCATAAATAAATGAAACACAATCCCTAATCCACCTAGCAATAGTGGTGTTAGTTACTGCTTTGCCAATCCTGTTATCCGCAAAGGCCACAAACAACTGGTCTGATTTCCTCTGCTGCTGTGTCCTATCCAAGTAAAACCTCAGTTGTCTATGCACATCCAACTGATGAAGTCTGTATTCTGCCTTGTTGGAAAATTTTGGAAAGAAAACTAGTAGCTCTATAGATTGCTGCAGACAAAGAGCAGAAGAAACCTTTGGAAGAAATGACGGGTTTAATCTTAGAGATACTCTATCCTTGTGAAAGATCAGATAAGGAGGCTTAACAGAAAGGGCTTGAAGCTCCGAAACCCTTCTGGCTGAAGTAATAGCTACCAAGAAAGCAGTTTTCCAAGATAAGAACTTTTGCTCACAAGTGGCCGCCGGCTCGAAGGGATGAAATGTCAAGGCTCCTAAAACTACATTCAAATCCCATGGCAAAACAGGTTGTGACACCGGGGGGCGAAGCAACCAAGCTCCCTTGAGAAAGGCCTTACACAACTTATGACTCATGAGTGAAGGCTCAAAGGCAACATGATAATTAGAAATCGCTGCCAACTGGACTTTAAGCGTGGAGACAGCAGAACCCTGTCTAAAAAGAGTTGCCAAAAAATCTAATACTGCCGACACCGGGGCTGTCAGAGGGTTTCCATTTATTAGAATATATCTCCTTAGTGGAAGCTCTGTGAGAAGAAGACAGAATCCGGACCACCTCAGGTGAAAGGATATGCTGGCTGACTAAGGTCGGAAGTGGAGCAGCCAAGCCGTTAGCTTGAGAGTTCGCAGTGATGGATGGGCCTGACCTGACTGAAGAGTCAGGAGGTCTGGAAGTGGGTCCAGAATCCAAGGATCCTTCAATGCATACTTCCGAAGGAAGGGAAACCATACTTGGTGGGGCCAGTGTGGTGCGATCAAAATCATGCTGCTTCCCAAGCAGATCACCTTCTGAATCACCTTTGGCAGTAGTGGGACCGGAGGGAAGGTGTAGAGCAGACCGGAGGGCCAATTGTGGACTAGAGCGTCCCTGGGTGACTCTCCCTGGGGGGGATCAGGGATAAGAAATTGCTGCACTTCGCATTCTAGGGGCTGGCGAAAAGGTCGCAACAGGGAAACCCCCACTTGGAGAAGATCCAAGCCACTACTTGGTCGTTCAGGGACCACTCGTGAGGCATCAGAATAACCCTGCTCAGCCTGTCTGCTATCACATTGGACTTCCCCAGAATGTGCGTTGCCACTAGAAATCTCTGGGAAGAGATCGCCCAGTTCCACACTCTCATGGCTTCTCTGCAAAGAGGATAAGACCTGGTTCCTCCCTGCTTGTTCAGGTACCATACTACCGCCATATTGTCTGAGAAGATTGCGATGGTACCCTTGGGAAGAGAGCTGTGAAGTGCATGCAACGCTAGAAGCACTGCCCTCATTTCCAGAACATTGATATGTAAGTGGGTTTCGTGATTCTGCCACGTGCCTTGAACTGTCCTGCCCAGATAATGCCCCCCCACCCTATCTGGGAGGTGTCCGTGGTCACTGTGGCAATGGGGGAGGAGGGCAGAAGAGCCTCCCCTGGTTCAGGTTGGAGGAGAGGAGCCACCAACAAAGATCTTGCCGGCACATTTCTGTGATGAGAATCGGGTAGGAGAATGGCAGATCTTAGTATGACCATTGGGTCGACAGGAGCCATTGGAGAATTTGCATGTGCAATCTTGCCAGAGGGACCAAAAGAATATCAGCTGCCATCGACCCCAAAAGCTGAAGGACCATCCTGGCTGGGGCTTTCCTTTGAGGTAGTAAGGCTAGGACTTGGTCCTGTAGTATCTTTATCCTCTCTGTTGGAAGGAATGCTCGCATCTCTACAGAGTCTAGCTCTGCGCCTATAAAGGCAACACACTGTGATGGCAGCAATACAGACTTTTCCCAGTTGAATGTAATTTCTAATGGATGTCCCAACTTGATGGTAGCACTCATGGCTTGAATAAGAAGATGCCTGGTGGGGGCGGTGAGGAGCCAGTCATCTAGATACAGAAACACCTGGAATCCCAGATGTCTCAGGTGAGCCATCACCACTGCCAGACATTTGGTAAACACCCTGGGGGCTGTGGTGAGACCAAAGGGCAGGGCCCAGAACTGAAAGTGACTGGCTCCTAGGCGGAAGAGTAAATGTATCCTGGACACCCTGTTTATCTTGATGTGATAATAGGCATCCTTGAGATCGATGGAGCACATCCATACTCCTTTTTCCAGCAATGGGAAAATGGATTGCAACATGACCATCCGGAACTTGGACTTCTTTACGAAGCGGTTTAGGTGGCTGAGATCCAGAATGGGTCTCAAGTCCCCTGTTCTTTTCGGCACCAAAAATAACCTTGAGTAAGTTCCTAATACAGTCTGGTCTGCGGGGACTGGCTCGATGACTCCCTTTCAGAGCAGCTTTTTGACCTCTATGGCTGCTTGATCCCATTGACTGGGTGGCACGTCCAGGATTTTCCTTGACGGTGGAGGGGGATGGATAAAGGGGTGTAACCTCCGGCGATGATACGAAGCACCCACTGATCCTGAGTGATGGAACCCCAGGCCCTTGGATGCGTCGAGAATCGACCCCCAACTGGCTCTGGAGACACACAGTCGGGCAGTCCCCAAGGGATGCTGGAAGGAGGAACCACAAAAGGATTTGTGATCTCCTGAGTTGCGGGGGCCTCCACCACCTCTTGGACGATGTCTTCCAGAATAATTCCCCCCCCTCTGCCTCTGGAAGGGGGGTCATTCTGATGGGCAGGGAAAGACTTTTGGGACTTTCTGAACCACATCTTTCCTCCCCTCTGAGCCTTGGGATAAGGTCTCGAGGGAAGCAAAAATCGGGCCCCAACGGCAGACAAAGTCTTACCCTCCTGCTCACATCTAGTGAGTGTGTCTTTCACCTTGGGTCCAAAGAGAGAGGACCCATCGAATGGAGCATCGGTGAAGGAAGACTTGAATGCCTCCGTAAAGTGACACAAGCGCATCCAGGCTTGCCTCCTAAGGGCTACGCCCAAACTCACTGCCCTACCCTCCCCTTCGGCTGCATACGATATGAGCCTCATGGATGAGTTAACAATGGACAAAAGGGTAGACAGCTGGGCGTTGACAGACTGCGTCAATGCCTCAAGCACATTACCTGACAGGGTATCTCCCAACTCCTTTATGAGATCCCTTTGGAGCCTCGTAAAGTGACATAAATAATTCAGCGACCACAGGGTAAAGGTCACTGATGTCAGGGTATGCTTCCCGTACCTATCCATGCTCCTGGACTCCTTGTTAGGAGGATGGATATAAGTAGATGCCTTTGTCACATCTTGCTGGGTGGCAGACGCCACCACCATAGCATCAACCGGAACTCCCTTGGTTAGAAACTCCTTGCCAGGGGGTGCGGATAAAAGCTTGTTTGGGCGAGAAGGAACTGGCTCCACAGAATCAGGGTGTTCCCACACCCTTCGAAAAATAAGGTCCAGTAACTCATTGAAGGGTGGAGACACACAGGAGGTGGAGGGTTGGGCTCCGAATGCCTTGAGGAAGACCGACTCCTCCGCGGAAGGGGTTTTGGATGGCCAGTTGCCCCTCTGTCTCAAGATCTCCAGGATATCGGAGAATGAGACATCATCACTGGACGACTTAGGGGACCCTTCTGCATCATCAAGTTCGGTGTCTGAGGTGACGGACTCATCTGGGGAGTCTATGTGCTTCCTCTTGCACAATTTGTTCCTGGGGGGTCTTCAGGCATGAACTCTGAAGGCTTCTCGGAAAACAGGGGACCACACAAGGAGGAATCCTCAGGCCTAGGAGCCGCGCTGTCCGAAGACAGGGGGGCACCAGAAGCTCTAGTCACCATGTCTAGGGAAGGAGTCGCAGATTCAGGTGAAGTCACTGGAGACTTGGCCAGCATGCTCCTCATAGCCTCGAAGGCGGGCCCACCAGAATCTGAGGAGAGGCCTGTCTCCGAGACCATGACCGGTGTCGGGGTTCCCCTAGCCAAGGCGCCAAGAGGGAGACTCAGGGCCGAAACCAGAAGCCCCGACGAATCCCCCTCGGGCCCGGCTGAGGACACCTGAGAACCAAAACCTCTGGAAGGCACAGAAAAGGTTGGAGCTGAAGTCGGTGCTGACAGACTAGTAGTGGGTCTCGGGACCGACTCAAGGACTTCACCCGACTCTACGAACTCCGACTCCGACGACACCAAGGTTGTTGGAAGAGGAAGAAATGGTATTGAAAGGGCTGGCTCCAGGGCTGACTGGGCCGTAGCCGAAAATAATTTGGATAAGACAGGTGACTGGAGGAACCTCTGGACCACCCTATCTACATCCGAATCTGAAAGCCTGGAGGACCTGGAGGAAACAGAAGGGGGCCGAGAAACTTTTTCTATCAGCTATAGACAGGTTTAATAAGTGCATGTCTCCAATATTGAGGAATCTCCCCATATTTATATTACCTAGTAAATAATAGATATAATGGTACTATACGTTCTTGCTAAAGTGTTCTCAGTTCATTATTAGTAATCCCATCTCCTCCCTGTGCTTTGTTTGGATCCATTTGTGCTTTTCTTTTTCAGTATAATCTAATTTAATTCTGGTATCTGATGTTACCTGGATGTCATTTGGACAACTTATCACACCATTTGTGGAGCCAAAGTGTTTTGCATAACATTTTGTAAATATATCTATAATCTGTTGTGTCTGAGAATAAATTTTAGAATCTACACACAATTTATCAATTTGAATGTATTTACGCCTTCCACATCTTATGTATCTATAAAAAGGTTTCCTGTTATGCTCAATATCTTTATATAAAAGTTCTTAAAAGTTTTCTTGATCTTGTCTCACGCTATGCTTAGTTTGTTTGTGCATCTTGTTTATTTCAATTTTCAAAGTTGTAGTTCTTATATTGTTTGTCTCACCTTAATCAGGTATCTTGTTCTTATGGAAATATATTCCCCTGACATTGTATGCCTAGATCCTGATGTTAAACATTTTTGACTTTTTGCACTCAAACAACTTCTGTTTCAAAACTTTTCACGTCCCATCTGCAGTTTTTCCACTGAACACTTCACTCCAGTTTTACATAGTGACTGTTTTGCTTCCATATAATCTATTATTAATCTTCTGTATATTGGTTTAGAATTAGAATTAGCCCACAACAAATTAATCTTTATATTCCCATGACCACTGCACATCAACAGTGGTAGAACTTTACTTGAAGTAACAGTAATTTCTTTTGAAAAACAATGTCTAGTATGCTCCATTTCCTGAAAGGTTCTTTTACAATCTGAAGCAATTGATGTTCCTGAACATACGTTGTGAATAATTCCCTTACTAATGTTATTGAAGAAATATTATTCTAGTCTGTTTCTAGTAAATGTAAGTCTCCAGCTAATATTATTCTTCCCTCCTGTGTTTTATGCAAGAAATGTATGAATTCCTCTAGGTCATCTATACTTGACTTTGGTAGTCGATACACTCCAACAATTGTTATATGTTCAAGGGTTGTCTTTATTGTCACAGTTACACAGTCTATAGTATTAGTGTTATCGCTGAACATATAATAATCACAGGTCTCATAACTATCTTTAATTCCTAGAATGTCTGTTACAGTAAAACATTTATACCCTGGCAGAAATGGTTTCTAGTTATTGTTCTTTAACCATGTTTCAGAACAACAACAACAACAACAACAACATCAATCTTGTGAGAATGTAGGAAATTTCCCAGTAAAAAAAAATATTATTATTGCTCCCAGTATTAACAGCCATCAGAGATGCATCAAACGTTGCTATCTGTGAACTTCTAAATTTTTGACCTGGCAAAAATCCTGACTAGTGTTTGTCAAATATTGCAAAATATCTGCAAAAATTCTCTTCCCTGATCTTGACAAATGCATGCATCCTGTCTGAACATGTGTGCCCAAAACTAGGCTTGGATGCTTTACACGTTTCCATTCTTTAAAACAGGACATTTTTACTATGTAGGTATTTCATTTATGGTGACCTGACTATCCTTTCTATATGTGATTTGTAAAAAATATATCCTAACACCAGTACAAGCTATACTGTTTAAGACGGCTGGAAGTTCCCTACTAAAATTTAGAGAGTCCTTGTGGATGAGATCATTTGTACCAACATGAATAAAAACATATCCGTACTTCCTTACATTAAGGTATTGCAAGGGTTGTCTCACATCTGTTTTGCTCCTGGGAAGCATAACGCTATTCAATGTTCATTATCGTCTCTGCAAATTTAAGTATCAGTTCCTCTAATAACTGAATCTCCAATTACAAAAATATATTTTCTTATCAGATGTGAAGAATCTTCAACTTCTAATACAGTAATACATTTTAAAATAGCTTCCCATGATGACTTTCCTATGCGTATACCAACTTTAAATCTTTAGGCATGACATGATATAATTGGAAATAAGTCTGCAAAATGCACTAAAGTACGTTTTGAATAGAAGTGAGACTGTTTTCTTCTTGCCATGTGCAGTTTGTTGATATGTATTTGGATATGTTAAAAAAGGTATTCCTAGACAGTGTTTCCCTGACAAAAAATAGATCCCTTTCCCATACTGTAGGATGCCGTGTGTAGTTTGTTGATATGTATTTGAATATATTAAAAAAAGGTATTCCCAGACAGTGTTTCCCTGACAAAAAATAGATCCCTTTCCCACACTGTAGGATTTAAGATTTCCATGCTGTGATGCAAAAGCTTTACTTAAATTTTGCTGATCAATTACTATTTTGTTTCAGAATATAGTTAACTGCCTACTTGGCTACTACTCTGATGAACTTCCTGTTGAGAAAGGGATTTTTCCAGAGTGGTGGTGAAGGAAAGGATTGCACTGTAGTTTTAAATCTTTTATTTGAACGCAGTTAAACAGTCACTTAGCTGACTTGGCAAGGCTAGCATGTGTTTGAGTAAACCAAGCATTGCTGTGGCCATTAGTTTTGTTGATTCAGAGGCAACTGTGTTCAATACTCCTGGGGCTATAAATGATGGGAAAATGCACTGTAATTAAACTAGAAGCATGTCCATGAGCAATGTTTTGCTGCAGAACACTTTCAATATTCTGGCTTTCAGAAAGCAAACATACACATTAAAAAATCTAACAATGTTATATCCCCCTCTGTTGATGCCAAATATTTTCAGACTCATTTTGGTGACAGCTCAGAAACTTTTGTCTCATCACAACAAAATTCTCAGTATTACCCAAATGCATTGTATATTTCATGGCTTCTTTTTCTGTGACATGCAAAACGGCAGCACAATCTATATATCCAGGCTTTTTGGCTATTCTATTTGCACGCAGGAATAAATCCATGTTCTAAATCCAAGTTATAGAGCCATGGTTTCCAGTTCTTAGTCAAATTACCCCGAAGAGATGAACTTGAAATTGACTGTACCTGTACCATTTCTCAAACAGAATATGAAACCATTAATTTTTTTATTACTTCTGACACAATGTAACATTCTGGTGTTCAATATGGAATAAATAAATTAATTTATGTATTGACATATGACTACCAAGAAAGTCTGACTGGGTATGAGCCCATTTTTAGTGAAGGCCCAGGGAGAAAAGCTCCAAAGTATTATAAAACATTTTAAGAACAATAATTTTACAAACTTCAAAATAATACAAAAAGCATCAACAGTTTAAATAATCACAACAAATCATTGGTTTAGCCTAGATACAGGTTATATGACAATGATTTCTTATTTAAACTGTAGCCAGTTTATAGAGAAATTAAAGGTTAGTTAGTATAATATAAATAGGAATTGCAATATGAAGTGAGAGAAAAGCAGGTGTATGCTATATTTAGAGAGAAAGCCAGGGGAGAGACATTGGCAGAAGGAAGGAAATGAGTGAAGAAGGGAGAGTAAGGAGATGTAAGGTAGGAATAGGTACTTGTTCATATTTACGGATATAGTTTACCTGGTGTTAAAACAAGAACAGAACCAGCTTTTGGCTATGAAGTCTTTCAGAATGGTTTTAAAGGATGGGAGGGAGGGTATTGACCTGATAGATACAGGTAAGGAGTTCCAGGACTTATCAACATGGTACAAGTATAGACATTGTCCAGCAGATTTGATAGGTGTTTGGACAGACAGGAGATATTGGCCAGTGGAGCGTAATGACCCACTGGGAACAAAGTTGTGTAGAATGTTATTTAGTACTGGATAAGCAGATGGATGCTGGATATTGATAATGGATACATATGATATCTTGCATGTTTCATTAGTATTTTCTTTCAGCTGTGCTATAGCTGCAGGACACTAGTCTGCATGGCCTGCGTTCTAACCTGGGACACAGGCTAGAGGCACCAGATTTCTTAAAGCTTTACACACATATATTACAGATGAGTCATAACCCTAAAGAATTAAAAATCATCTCTCTCCCTCTGTCTGTCTGTCTGTATCTATCTGGGCTAATAAGGATTAATCAATATCACCCTGGCTTTGAGGGTAATAAATCTCAAAAGCAGATAGGACATTAGAGGAAGAGGAGGAAAGGTATACGATGTTCCTTTCAGCCACAGCAAATCAGAGGATGACTCATTCTGCTATTAGGAGAACAATCAGGGGAAAAAGTGTTTCTGTCACTTGATTTGGGATATGGAGCAAAATAATTCAAACACTGAACAGCCTTACCTTTTGAATATGATCTTGGCTGCGGATGATTTGTCCGCAAGGGAGCTGGCATCCCCAGAAATGTGCACAGACATTAGATACATGCTTGACTGGATAGCCTATTCCCATAGTTTCTTCACTGCCCTGGCAAAAATATGAGTGAGCATCTCCTTGGTTGTTGGGGAGACAGACCACCTCCATATTACCTAAGTGAACGAATATTTTTGCTTTAGAGAATCTATGAGTTAGTGTCTGGACCTATAAAGGAATTGCTTTTATTTGTAGAATTTTGGCATAGATATCTGAGTCTTTCTTTGACAAAAATCTTTTGGCTATATGGCCACTGAAATACCAACCCTATCCCAGAATAGAGACATATAGGGTCAGTGTGACATTTGGAAGGAGGCCGGCAAAGAAGCTGCTAATTAATAAATTTGCCTATCAAAACCATCTGGGGAAATGGGCATTGGAAGACTTGATATCTTTATAAGAATATTCAGGAGGTCTTATATTTGAAGTCATTGTACTGTTGGCCTCATGAAAGCCTCTTTGTTGGAGTCAGACAGACTGAATAAGGAGAGATTCATCTTATTTGTGATATGTCTGAGGGTGGGGGTGCAAGAAATATATCTTCCTGTATGGGAAGTGAGGGACTTTGCCCCAGGTAAGAACTGGTTTTCTTTTCTTTTTCTTTTTTTTTCTTTTTTAATCCTTCTCCAGGACCTTGCCCAGCTGATCTCCTACTTGTGTCTTATAAGCACATTTGTTGGCCCAAGGCAACATAAAATGCTGGAATGATACCTGCGTGCTTGTTAGAGAGACAGAGAGTACCTCTGCATGAAAGGAAGTTCTGTACCTCTTTTTTGGTGGTTAGTTTTGATGAAGTGATACATTTGGCAAAGCTATGGCTTGGCAGATGGGAGATGAAGCTATTTTAATTGATAGCTCTTTTTTACCATTCCCTTTTTCATGCATTATCATTAATGGTGGACCATTCTAACATGCAGGAGGAGCACCTTTCACTGACCACTTTAGTTTGAAAGCAGTTAGCCAAGAAGTTAGGATTGTTGCTGACCACCTGGGTATTTTCTGTATACATCCAAAAGTACAAAGGACTTTATCCTTTCAAACAGCACCCATAAACTAAACAAAGATGGGAGATCTGCTAGTTCCACTATTGCAAGTCATAACTTGAGTTCTCTGGGTTCTTGTGGTACCATGGTCTTCACTGCCTTCTTTGGGGCTAAGTAAAGGTCCAGTGTGGAGAGTAAAAATGTATACTCACATATATAAAGGTTTGCATTTTTACTTCTTTGCTCTAAAAATGTTTATATCTGGTCTGAAAAACAAAGGCCCCTTTAATGGACAATCCATGAAAGTTACATTGATGTTTTTAGCAAACTGGGTTAAGTATAAACAGGAGTGTTGTTAAATAGTTGTACCAGGTTCTGTTAGTTGACCTGTCAGTAGCCTTTATGCCTATGAATTATAAGCAAGTCCTCAGTTGAGATGTTTGATGGCAGTATTTTAATTCTCTATATGTGCTCACTGTCAGGGATACCTTCTACAAACGTCAATCTTAAAGACCAGCTTTTACTTCTAGACAGTCCAACCAAATTAATAAAGAAGTTTTAAGGCAATTCAGCTTACATTGCATCAAGACCTATTTTTCATTCTCCTATTAGTCATTACATTATTTAGTTTTATTTAATACTGAGATAATATGCACCAAAATAAACTATTTATCTAGATTTGTGACTTTCCCTGAACTTACAACATAGTGACTGTTATGTCACAGATATTCTGAAAGCAGCAGGTTGTAATGTTATGAGAATAAATAGTGACATCAGGTTTGCAGTGGAAGGCAAACTTCATTTGATTCTAATGTAAACATATCATGTATTGTAGACAGGCAATTTTTTTCAAATATAATTTTTATTAGTTTTGCACGATTTATAACAGAAGAAAACAGAAACATATCTAGAGACAACATAATACATTATATACAATTACGAGTCTTGCTAAACAAAATGATTGCAACCATGTAACAAGCAGACATATTCCATCATAGCAAGGCAATAAAAAAGAAAATAAAAAAAAAAATAAAATAAAAATAAAAGCTGATAAAGGCAACACTTCTGTTCTAAACACACAAGGTAGCTGTATCAAAAACATGAACCTTAGGGATAGAAAGTAGTGAAGAGACCCCCTTATAAGAAACTAATGTGATACAAGAAAATATATAATTTGTCCATGTTTAACCGGAGCATTAGTGATGGTTAGAGGAAAGAATGTAAGTTTGATTAATGAGTAGAATAAAGAAGAAAACGGGGGTATATTGTGAGAGAACACTATTCACAATATTTACAACTTGGATGCCTTAACCAAATATGTAAAGGGACATCATACTAGTGTGAGTGACAATAGGTTATCATCAGCATTAATTTGTTATAGGACTGAAAAGTACGAACACAAAGGTCTTCACAGATTCTGTTAATAGTAGTGATTGTTCAAAGAGACTGCACCAGTATTTCTGGAAATAGTCTTTTTTCTTTTTACTGTTAGAGCAAAATTTCTGTGCAGATATATACTTAATTGCCATAGAATTCTCTCAAGAGATTACTGCGGGATTTACCCAGTTCTTAGCTATAAAATATTTGAGAAGAACACACACTGTTATTAAGATGTGTCTCTGAACACCTGTTATAGGTTTAGGAATAATATTCAGGATTGTGGTTTGCCAGGAAAAGGTGGTCTTCTTGTACCCCGTTTTTTCCAGTTGAGCTCTAAGACAGCATCATAATTTATATATATATTTGCAACTCCAAAAGATGTGGAGTAAATCTGCATGCTGGAGGGAACAAAAAGGACATGTTAGGTTTTTGTTGTACCCAAATTTTAATAGAACCGCAGTGGTATGGTAGGAGTTATTATTGATCATAAGTTGTGTATAAATCAAATTCTTGAAAGGGGTTAGATTAAGGGTATTCTGAATAGCTTCATATCTGGACTCAGTAGAAATTTCACCTTGAATGTCATCCCAGTAATCAGAGTATAAGAGTGATTGTTGATATTTGATGTTTATCAAGAGCTTGTAGGTATGAGGTACCATTTTGTTCCTAAGGGAAAGGGTTTTGATAATTGATTGTGCTAGTGTTATGTCTTGTTCACTCACTTTGGTGTTTGTGAATTTTTGTTTTATTAATAAATTAAGTTGTCTTAACATGGGTTCATATCTACTTGGGGCCCCAAAAAGTTCTTTAACAGCAGCAAAGTTCTTGGAATGGTAAAAATGCCATACTGTGGCATTTTTAATTATAGGAAGGCTAGATAGGTCTATCATTTTATTATTAATTTTTATATTTGGGTTTAGGTGAATTGGTTGGAGAACAAGAAGAGTATCCTGTAGATTAAGAGAATGTAGCAATGCTTGAAATATATTAATTCTGTTTTTTAATGTAGGTAGAATTTTAGATTTGTATCCACTGTCTAGCATTAAATATGGGATAGAGTGAGGGTTTAATTTGAGTGATTGTATATACTTGCACCAGATTTTGACAAAGATTGGGGTCCATGTATCGACCAATGGTTCATAGTTCACAATTTGGATTAAATGGCTTGCATTGATTATATTATAGTAAAGACTAAAACTGGGGAGGTTCAATCCCCTTTTTCTTTTGCAAGTATTAATTTTTTATAAGAGATTCTGGTTGATTTAGTGAACCAGAGGAATTTTGAGATGGTGGTTTCCATTTTATTGAAAAAATGTTGGTGTATATTTAAGTTTATTGAGTTTAGATTACATAATATCCTGGGGAGAATGTTAATTTTAACAATAGCAGTTTTTGACAGTAAGGATAAATTGATATTTTTCCAGCTGGATAGGTCATTGCCAATTTGTTCCCAGACTCTACTCAAGTTAACTTTCATTAAATCCTGATGTGAGAGCATAAAGTTTATTCCTAGATATTTGATTGAATATTTAACAGGTATGTCAGACAGGGGGAAGTAGGATTCCAGGTGTTTATGAGGATTTAATGGGAAGATAGAACATTTTGTGGGATTTAGTTTATAGTTAGCAGCAGTGGAAAAGAGACTTATTGATTTACAAATTTTATGGAGAATATTTAAATCATCTGCAAATGCTGAATATTTTATCTCAATGTTAAAAACTCTTGTTATATGATGATAAGTTTTCTGGCTAATGAATAGTAGGAGAGGTTCAAGATAAATATTAGAAAGTTATGGTGAAAGGGGGCAGCCCTGTCTAGTTCCATTAGTAATTTTAATAGGTTGAGACATTGTTTTATTGATGTACAGGGAGGTAGAAGTGTTGTTGTATAGCATTCTAATAGTATTAATCATAAAATCAGGGAAGCTGAAGTATTGCATGACTAGATATTAGAAATTTAGATCCACATTGTCAAAAGTTTTAGTGACATCAAGCATGAGGACGTATCTCAGATGGTTATCATTTTAAGAAATAACATTATTGTGTCTAAAGTGAGAGTATTATCGCATAGCTGTCATTGTTCCATGAAACCTATTTGCACAGAGGAAATAACTGAAGCCAGAACCTTCTGCATTCTACTCACTAGGATAGACATCAACATTTTTATATCTATATTAATGAGAGCAATGGGTCTGTAGCTACAAGGGTTATGCTTGTCAGAATTAGGTTTCAGATAAGGATTGTTTTAGAGTTGTTTAAATATTTATCACTAATCCCCTTTAAGATGATGTAGTTGTAGAGGTTAAGAAGAATTTTAATATGTTGATCATTGATAATTTGAAAAAATTCACCTGTAAAACCATTGGGTCCTGGTGCCTTGTTGGGTTTGAGCTTTTTGATAGCTAACTTTATTTCATTTAGAGTTATAGGGCTAGCTAATAGATTATGTTGTGAATGACTTAGTTTGGGAAAGGATAGTTTATCCAGGAATTATTTGTAGGTATCGTTAAAAGTTTGATTTTTGGGGTTGTAAATATCACTAAAGATTTCTGTGAAAGAATTAATGATGTCATAATTTCTGTATAGCGTTTTCCCTTTATATTTTCATTCAGATATATTTTGGGCCATCTTTGATGTTTTTTAGTTTGGCCAGTGTTCTAGAGGGGATTTGAGCCCATTCCGAGTATCTAAACAGGAACCTTAATTTGGCTAAGGATTGGTTTTGTTGATAAAAGGAGTATATTTTTTTGAGAGTCATAATTTATTTTCTAAGTATAGAGAGTAGTTATTTTGAAGTTGTAAATCAATTTTCTTGTACTCATCGGTAAGGTCACTGATATGCCTTTTCTCCTTTTTTTTATAAAAGGATACATTTTGTAAAAGTATCCCTCTCATAACAGCTTTGGCAGCAGCCCTTTGAACATCAAAGGGGATGGGGCACACATGGGATTCAAGCTCAAACTGTTTCAGATATTGGTTAATTTTGTTTATAACATCATCTTTTTTAAGGATGTTACTACTTAATGTCCAGGTGGGATTGCTACCACGGCCATTAGTGTGTTGTGTTGGGTTGATGCTCAGAGACACATTGGAATAATCTGAGATAGATCTTGCTTCAAGAACAAAATTATTAATTTTATTTGAGAAGACATCAGAAATTAGGAAAAAGTCAATTCTAGACCAGACTTTATGAAATGCCAAGAAGTAGGTATATTTGTTTGCTGTTCTAGCATGATCAAAAATTTGAAATGGGTCAATTAAGCTGGTTATTTAACAGGTTTTGAATAGATGCAGTCAATTGGGGGGGGGGTGCTTCCTGTATTATTTGAGCTGTTGTTCAAGGGGTCAACAAGCGCATTCCAGTCACCCCCTACAATATAGAAATGATTAGTATACTGTAATAATAGATTGTGAATTTCATAAACAAATAGATGCTGGTTGGAACATGGGCTATATATGTTAAGAAAAAGTATAGGGCAGTTAAATTGAGGGTAAGAACAGGAAAATAGACACCACCGACCATTAGGGTCTGATTTGGTGGTTAAAATTTCCCCAGGGAAGGTTTTTTTAATTAAGATGGCTGTACCTTTTGAGGAAAGACTATTTCCAGCTGATATTATATGACTGATCCAGTTCCTTTTCCTATAATTATCCCATTGGTCATTTGTCAGGTGTGTCTCTTGTAAATAAAAAATATTAGATTTATCCTGGTAAATTAGGTGCATAATCAATTTATTTTTTATTATCTTGAAGTCTATTTATATTCCAAGTGTTGACTTCTAATGTTTTAAGATTTAAGTGTAAAAAGAAGAAAGAAAAACTGTACAAGTATTTTTAAAGAAAGTGATTTATATGAACTTTGTCAATATATTAAGCATAGTGTTAGATGATGTCCTATTGACTAAAAAAGGCAGTTTGAATAGAGTGGCTTCCAAGTACCCTACCTCAAACATGGCGCCTAACCACAAAACTCCCTGAAATGATCTAATATAGCAAACAAACAAATGCATATTACATGTTGGATGTATAGAATAGCGTTAGAAAATAGCAGGGAGAAAACCATATAATCTTGATATTCCAAGTGTCGGCAAGCATTGGACAGCTCACCCCCTGCCGCTCAATAAAAACATTATAAATTAAAACTTTAAATAGAGTAGTACCAAATGCGTCATGTCTCTGAATAAAGTACTTTGAAGATTTAGCTTAGATACCATAAAAAGCATGCACTAGTCAGGCTGTTATCATTAAGTCTATGGCAAAGTTAAGGTAGTTAAAAACCACTAGAACCTGACCTAGGTATGACAAAACTGCTGTAATTGCCCTTCAGCAAAAGCATGGATACAAGGATCAGGAAGCAAATAGTCTACTTAGGTTATAGAGTATGCATCCTTTGCTTATGATCATGACCAGCAAGATAGCATCCAATCAAATCTATTAGACTATCCGTCAATAATATATATCCAGTATAGACTGTCCCCCCCTGACAAAATAAAACCTTAGCTATAAGTGTGACTAGCGTCCCTAGTCTGTAGTTGTAATAAGATAAGTCCAGTGAAGAAGGAACAACAGAAAAGGTGCGTAAACAACATTTGCATCAAGTTGCATTACAACACCTATGTTAAAACAAGAAATATGCATAAATAGTAAAGCATTTAGGCAATCTAGTGCAATCAATTCCATCTACTGCAACATAAATTAAAACGAAAGCAACCATCAAGACATTCCAATGCAGTAAATAATGAGACCCAGCATGGGTGTAAGAATGCGTGTGGTTAAGATTCCTATTTATTCAGTACCCCTTGGTTTAAGAAGCTTTAGTTAACTGCCATACCATAAAGACATACATACATAATAGGTGCTCATTTCCCTTTCATAAAATTTAATTAACCCATATGTGAAAAAATATTTGCTAGTGTACTTTCTGAGATATACATAATGAGATATGAGTGTGGGTGGGGAAAGAGAGAAAAAAAACTTTATGCAGTATATCTAGCAGAATTATAAAGTGGCAGCTACATTGTAACATTTAAACATTTTTTTTTTAAATTTTTACTTCCCTTCCATTTTTTTTTATTTTTTTTTTTGTTGTGTGTTCCCCACCACCCAACTTAAAGCCCTGGTACAAATCATTAGCAGTAAATTAGTAAAGAGAGTATGGGGGGGGGGGGGCACACAGAAATGTTATGTATAAATGTAAATGTGGTACTTGAACCTTTTAAGAGGAAATCATAACACAGTACTTTTGAAACCATTGTCCTGCAGCTACTGGAGGGCACAGGATGCCAGGCAGCAACAAAGAGCAGATATTTTTAATACAATACAGCCTATTTCCGACTGTAACAGGGACTATAGCAATCCCAATGATGCACTGCTTCATTTACGGTGAACTCCCCACCTCGTGACATCATCCGTGATGTCATCTGCCAACGTTCCTGTTGAATTCTGGGTAATGGAAACTTGAAATGGCTCTGGAAGCCCGGGAAAAGGCTTGGAGTGCAAGACAAGGCACAGGAAGGCCACAGAAAGCCCACACGACTGAGTTAAACAGGTCTGAACATTACTTACACGACCAACACGGGAAATGACCTCCAGGACAGTCAAAAAGCACAGGAAACACCCAGCTGTACTCCATGTAAGTCAATTTACAGTTAGGGATGAGTCCAATCAAAAAAAAAAGATGTTTAGTTGTTGTTTCTTCAAGTTATGTAAGACTTTTACTTGATAAGAAAAATGCACTCTTAGATTTTTAATGCCATTTAATGAAAACAATGACAGTTTAATTGCATTTTATTGTATATTTTGAACCATAGACATTAATCTTGACAGGAAAACCATTTGTAGAAAGCTTTTGGTTCCATATAGGTCAGAGCAAAGTATTTCTTTATTCTTCCTTCTCTCTCTTCCTGGAACACATTTGCGTAAAGCCTTTTAAGAATATAGAAACATAATGGTTATTTAGCTGGTGTAATTGTTAAACTTATAACTGGTTTACTGCTCAGGTAATTCATTGAATGTTTTTTTTGCTTCGTCCACTGTTTGAATTAGATATTTTTGGTCATTGTGGTGGAAGGAGAGGGTAGCTGGATACTTCATTTGAAAACATGTTTTCTTTTTAATTAAAAATGCACAGAAAGGAGCTAGAGCTTGCCTTTGAACCTTGATGGGCTGTGGAAGGTCCTGGGAAACTGTAATTTTGTGTCCTCTCCATGTAATAGTGCTTTTCTCTTTTGCAGCCATAAGAATTATATTTGCATGTGCAGCGTTTAGTAACCTGACATATATTTGTCTAGGAGTAGTTTCATCTTGTGTTCTACGTAGTGCTCTGTGAGCTCTTTCAATTACAATGTCCTTAGTGAGAGCTTTGTTGTTACTAATTGTTTCAAAGATTTCTGTTAATATGACCGGTATTTGAGTTTGGTCAAACTCTTCTAGGATACCTCTTATTATAATGTTATTTCTTCTAATACATGCTTCTAAATCAATTATTTTATGTTGCAGATCACAGATAGCTTTGTCATTTAAACTTACTTTTGCTTGTAGATCTTGTATTTTCTTCGCGTTTTCTTCAGTTTTAGTTTCAGTGAGGTTAAGCCTTGTAATTTTTTGATCCAGATTAGAGTCAAAAGAGTTAAGCTTGTCTGAGAAGCATTTTATCCCATCCTGGAGAGGTTGCAAGGCAGATTTAATGTCATCCACTGTAAATGCAGGTTCCCCTTTGGTTTTGAAGGCTCCTTTATTAGATTCTTGTGTTTTAATGGTTTTCTGTCTCTTAGATATTATATCCTTCTCTGGGGTAACTTATAGAGGATAGTTTTGTCTTAGATGTTAGAGTTTCCATAGAATTTTGATAAGTAGTCATCTTCAGCTGAATTTCTTTTAATATTTAGTATAAATCAGTACAATATGACTTGGTCTCCTTTCCTTTTGCCCTCTCAGTTCCAGAACTCAGTTTCTGAAGAGAGGCCTGTCACCATGTGGCTGCATCCACCCAGTCAGTCACTGAAGAGATAGGGGTTCATAGGTTCATAGATTAGTACTAGGCTAACTACCCTTGTGGACCATTTTAAGCCTAGCCAATTCCCGTATGTGAGAATCAAACCCTGCACCTTGTGTCTGCAGTGAAACACCTTAACCATTCTGCCATCCTCCCACATAATAAGTCAGGTAAAATGTCAAAACATGTTGCTGATTTCCTTTTTCTTGTATGCCTGTTGATCAATATTTATCACTTGTTGTAAAATTTAATGCGAGATGTGGGTTATAATAAGCGGATGAAAATAACTGCTGCAGGAGCTGCAGAAAGTGTGTGCTCAGTGCTCGGCGGCCATCTTGGGAGCAATTGAAGATAGGCATTGCATCAACAGGGTGAAGAAGAATGTTTTAATAATTATGATTTTCATTGATGTCAGTGTTACTGCAATTACATCTGAATGTTTCTGAGATATGCTTTTTTACCTCTTTTTGTCTCCTTGCTGTTGGCCATTGACTGTTTCAGGGCCTCTACTCATCTGCTGATCTGATGAACTTACCATATCCATTACCAAGTCTATCTCTGGCACATGTCTGGGGCTGATGAGGAGACTGCAACACCTGGAGCAGCATCAGACAGCTGCCAAGGAGTGTTTTCTATTATCTTCCACTCCTGTGCTGGACTAGTAACACCTTGTGGGTGAAATATTCAATGACTGTCAGTGCTAGACTGCTTATCACTTTCACAAGGGACTGATTCAAGCAAGAAAGCCTGACCAGTCTGCAAGCAGCACAGCAAGGTTGTTTCCTGGTCTCCAACAGGGAAATTAAACCACACAAGTGTACTCAGAATGAGTGCCATTCCATCTTAATCCAGAATGAGCACACCATCCTACCTGTTGCAGTCTCAGTGGACCATCAGGTAACACACTCCCTTTTGGTGCTGAAGGTTGTGTGTTCTATTCTCACACCAGTTTGATGGATTGCTGACACTACAGTGCAACATAAGGGGGTGCAGAACTCCTAAGTCTGTCATCCTTTGGACGAGACTTTAAACTGAGCTCCCATCTGTTTGAGTTGGTGGTAGCTCAGGTGAATGTAAAAGATCCCACAGCAGCTATCGAAAAGAGTAGGAGATGTTCTCTGATGCCCTGGCTAAATTTTTCCCTAGTAATGTAATAAAAATACCACCTCTGCTCTTCCCTGAAAAGAAGCCAGTAGCCTAGTGGGACTAACTCAGTCAACAGGGGATAAATAAATAAATTGTGCTGTCAACTGCCAAAGACCATATTCAAACTCAGGTTGCTTGGGTTGTAAAGAGAGTTTTATCCTCTTTTCCACTGGAGCATGGTTTAAATATTCTATTTATTTAAGCAAACAGCAAATAAAAGTCATGGTTCTTTTTTTATCCAGCTTCTTTCAATAAATGAAGCAACAGTGTGAATCTTCAAAATGAGTACAGGGTAGAGGTTAAAAAAATATTTTTGATCCATAAAAATATTCAAATACTCTCAAGAGGCCACTTGCGACAGATGGTCACTCAGACATAATGGCCTTGTTTACCTGTGAGTTAGAGCATAGGTGCCACATATTTAAACATAGAAAATATGTTAAATAAACCATGAAATGTGTACAAATAGTGAGTAGTTTCCACTAGCACATCAAAGTCACTTTAATTAATGAGTCAGTACAAGTGAAGGCTTTTGATAGGATGATGGCTGTTCTAAGGGGAAACTGCAATACCCATTACAGTTAGTCTGATAGCTTGTGTTTGACAATAAAGCAAAGTGCTGTGCCATTTACATGGAAAGTTGGAAACCACATATTGCAGAGCACTTGGTTTTCTCTTCAGGAACAACCCAACTGTTGCTCTGTTTCCTTCTACAAAATATTTTACTTAAATCTGCCACCTCTAATTTCTGTAGTGTACTTTTGGATACAGGGAATAGATGTGATTTTATGAATACTTATTTGTCACCTGACATTCTTACTCTAAAACATAATGACTCACATCATCTCAACAAACCAAACTACGTTTACATCCACATAGACTGTAACAAGAAAAAAATGTTCATAGACTTTAATGGAAAACAAGCCAGTAGAGTGCAATAGCAGTATGCAATAGTCACACTAAAAGGAAGTAAACATTAAAAAAATGCCACAAAAACTAAACAAAATCTCAAAAAAAGAGTAATACAGGACTTCTGGTATGGTGCCAAGCTGAGTAGATCAGGTCTTGTGTTTCCATCCCTGTAAGTAAGTTAAAATAGTGTGAAAGGTAACATTTTCCTATGCAATAACAAGGGTTTGGAGGTCTGAGGATGAGAGCTACACTTAGATGATTCAAGGAAGGAAAAAGAACTGTGCATGCTCCTTAAAAAAAATGAATATTAGAGATGTCCAGGCAGGAGCCTGTGTCAAGGAATTGATCTAAGACAAAAGATTTGCACATGGAGCTGGGCCAAGAAGAACTCTGCAAGATGGCAGAATTCCAAGAAACAATAGCCAGACTATATGAGGAAGGCCTAAAAATAAGTGGAGCACATATAGTAAGAGAAAAGTGCTGAGTAACCAAAAAATACTATAAAACAAATATGGCACCAGGAAGCAATAAGGACCAACCACTAGTCCCACGCTAGTGGAATAAAGTGATAGTAGAATAAAATGGACTGATGAGCAGCAAAAATCACATCAAACTCATTTATTAACGCATTCCAAGACAACGCAGCATTTTCATCGTACCTCACGACTTCATCAGATATCCCATCAATCCCCTATATATTGTCTTGGAATGCATTAATAAATGAGTTTGATGTGATTTTTGCCACTCATCAGTCCATTTTATTCTACTATCACTTTATTCCACTAGCGTTGGACTAGTGGTTGGTCCTTATTGCTTCCTGGTGCCATATTTGTTTTATTGGAGCACTTATAGACTACATGAAAAAAATACAAGTCATTGGAGGAGGTTGTGTGGACTTTAACTGCTCATTCCAATGAGACAGAAGAAGTGAAGAAAGGGACCAGTGAACATATGTTACGATTGGCTGAGATGGAAGCAATTTAAGAAGAAATGAGAGAAAGCTGGAAGATAGAGAGAGGCCTGACAATTTGAGATTCGTGAATATACCGACGGGGATTTAACTCAGAGACTGCAAAAGATTTCTAGTTAAACAGCTGCATAAGTGGGCTGACATACCATTGGAGCAGATACTGGTAGAGAGAGAGCAAACAGAATAAATGTACTTGCAGGGTCAGAAATGCAATTCCCCAGATCGATAATAATAAAAGCACAGACTTATCAATTAAGAGAGCAGCTATTAAGTGCCCTGTGCACAAAAGGAAAGATTTTGAAAGTAGGGAAGAAATTACTTTTTTAGGTTCATAGCTTTGAAGGTAAGTTCAAGGTTAGCTGCCATTGAGGTCCATTTTAAGTCTAGACAGTTTCCCTTTCTGTGCCTGAATTAACCAGTCCCATTTGATTAGATATTGGCCTTTCCCATCCAATGGTCAATAGTTATATATTACCCCTAATGAGAATAACTATGATCATACCACAGATAATTTGAGGGGACCCATGCATAGGATAAAGCATTTAGGAGCTGCCTCTGTCCCTTACTATCACAGAGGGCAGTCTTGGAGTAAATATTTTGTTTCCCATCCATAGTTGTACTTGATGTGGACAGAGATGAGCTTTGTTTTATGTGGATGGGTAGTCTGTTCCAGCACAACAGTATCCTCTGCAAAAATACCCATTCCTCCAAACTATTCTGTTGATGTTGCAGAAGAGGTTTACATCCTTAGGCCATGTATTTCTGATGCCGTTTGACTTACTGATGTGCAGTAAATCCATCCGTATTAGGTCAGAGGATGCCTTGTATGACAGGCACAGGTCACCTCTTAGCAGTCTGTAGGACCAAGTATAGTGACAAGGTTTGAGTCAGTCCATTTAGGACATGTTGTTCAGGCGTTGTATTGTTTTAGTAAGGGTATCTCTGTGGGTGGTTTAGTTGTTGCATGTGTCTGGAGAGATACACGTGAAATAAGGCATTATATTTAATGACCTGCCTTATGAGGGCCCAGTAAAGGGGGACAATGACATCCATAGAGCTAGACACAATCCCTTTGTTTATAAGCTGTGCAGTATAGAAGGACTGTCTTACAACAACCGATACATGTTTTGTTGACCAGGGTTATGACTTTGGCACAAGGCAGATGAGACCACTATGTCTGCTGCATATTAATGAATGTAAAAAGGTTAACATGCAATTCAAATTAATGTACTCTCCAACTTTGCATCTGTTTTTTTCCATTGGGTGCTAAAACATTTGTGGAACCGGATGTCGCTCTGAAGGAAATAAAGCAATATAGTCAGTTTGTCCATCAATCAGCCAATCAGAGAAAAATACAGGAGCAGAGGAAGGAGTCATCCAAAGCACCAAGAAGAGGGAAAAGTGATGGCTGGTTAAGCCCTTTCCAGTGTTCTGACAGAAAATGAGGGAGAAGCAGAAGGAAATGGAGAAATGTACTAGGAAAGTAAAGGTAAGTTTTATTGCAGAACGAGCAACAATGGAACTGTCTCAATCTGAGGAAAATAAGCACAATCCAGAGTAATGGAAGAATAAGTAAAGTGAGGACAAATGGAGGGGAAGGAACAGTTCCAAAACTTTATCACATGGGTGAATATTTAAATACATGAGATCAAATTGGAAAATAGTACTGAGACTTGTAAACATGAATAAGCACTGAAATGTATGATCAAGAAACTGGTGGCAAAATAGAATACTGTTTATGGGACTTTTCAGCCTTGATCGATGCATTAAGGGGCAACATAATAAAAATGTAACAGGCAAGTGAATTAACGGTGAGAGGGATATTACACATTCTATGCTTTTCTTGGAGGGCTTGGCATAGAGGAATTGAAAAAATGTATAATGTTAGTTGTAGGGGTATTGCAAGCATTATGTATAAGAGGTTTAACACGGCAATACACCGACTGGTAAATATTAATTAGATGCACCATGTGATATGATCTATTATTAAAATGAAAGGGCATTTAGTCGTCCGCTAGATTTAATAGAATGTAACTTATACTGTGATTTATGTAAAAAAGTGAAGAAGCTTAATGAGATGTGGGGTGAGTAGAAATATGTTTCTTTTGTAAAATTAATGAGGAGATGGTCGTAAATGCAAAGAAAGAATGTAGCAATGAAGGAAATATGGGAACAGGGAGGACCTGAAAGCACAAGGACCAGGTGTCAGGTGGACAAGTACTAGGGATTTGAGTTATATATTAGAAATTATGTGACGATTAAGACTAGAGGCTATGAAATTAAAAACAGTAATGCAAGCTAACACTAATGCAAACTAGTATAACATAAAGACAAATAAATAAGCAAACAAAGAAATATATCCCATTTACTTCAGTAGGAAAATAAAATGGGTATATTGAGACTACAAAATCCTAAAAATACAGAACATCAACACACAAAATCTGCCACCTAAAAAATGCAAAAGTCATAAAACAAACATCAATACATCCAAAACATCAACAAAAAATACAAAAAATCATACAATAAATATCAATACATCCAAAACATCACAAAAAATGAATAAACTTGCCATGCATCCATACATATGCAAATGAGCAACAGTATAGAAATTACAGGGCTTGTGAATGCAAATGAGGATAAATAACATAGTGGCATGATTCAAGAAATATACAAAAATAGGATGAGTCTCTTTGGTTAGTGAATCTTTGCACTGTCATTTGTTAGAGAACAAAGAGGCAGATATCATTGATAGTACAAATAGCATCTACATAAGATGAACAGCATTTTTAGGGGTAATTTTTGCACCCAATGTCCAGGAATATGTGCATGATCACCCTGTGCATTAGATGGTTCCATTGATGTCTAACCTAACAACACCTCCAATGCAAGGAGATAGTTGAATGCTATTGTATGGACAGATACAACATACCAGAGCTTGTAAACATGTGCCATTGAAACATAGAATCTGTGAAATGTGTGCAATACCAATCCCTGTGTTCACTAACATATGTATTGCATTGACCATCTTTGCTACAGGGACCTTCCATCTGCTCTTAGGGTACATGGCGGGTGTTTCCCAGGCATCTGCCCCACAAATACTACATCAGTTCCTTAATGTCATGCTGCAACATGTGGAGGAACATATGTAGTTCCTGCAGACTGCACAGAAGAGAAACACTGTTATGTGGGCATTCTATGAAAAGCCCTTTTCCCCGTGGTTCAGCCTCATCTAGTCTACTTGGCTATGGGGATGTCAACTGGAAGTGTTTCCACTCTATCAACTGCCAGGTGAAGTGCAATGCACAGGGTATAATTAACAATGTATCTGTGCACTATCCAGGCAGTACACAAAATTCCCACATCTGGCACATGACTCACTTATACCAGTGATTTACAGGGGTGATTTTCAGCAACAACATCTGATTAACACTTACAGATATATGATGGAGCCATTGCTCATGCCATCAGTGAATATCCCACAGATCATAGCTGAGATGTCATATAAGTCCACATTGTCACCAGCCTGAAACATCATCAAGCTTGTGTTCAGATTGCTAAAAACCCAACTTCCACTGCCTACATTCCTCTGCTGGTGCACTGCAAAATCCTTTGAAAGCCTGAAGTGAGATGTTTGTTGTATGTGCAATGAGGCAAAACATAGTGGTACACAGACAGCTAGAGCATGAAATCACCATTTGAGGGCCAGATAGATGAGAGCCAAGTGGAGGAGGTGCCCTGTGAGGACTCTTCAGAAGAACTGGCAGCAGCAGAAATCTACTTGAGGTTGAGGTGGGAGTAATGTGTTACAGCACTGGTGAAGAGGCAGCATCTAGTCCACAACTATGAGCCAGAACAGAAACAACAAAGATTAAAACTGATGCATGCTAAAGGACATCCAGGCTATGCAGAACTGTGCACTTACTGGAATGTGTATATATATATATATATATATATATATATATATATATATATCTATCTATATATATCTATATATATATATATATATATATATATATATATATATATATATATATATATATATATATATATATATATATATATATATATATATATATATATATATATATATATATATATATATATATATATATATATATATATATATATATATATATATATATATATATATATATATATATATATATATATATATATATAAACAAATCCAGCACTCAAAAGAATGCCAAAATACAAGTTTTATTAGGCCAATGGCTTATAAAACAAATATCCACAAAAAAAAAATGAGTTTGTGACAGGAGCAGTAACAGCTACAAATATGGAAGAGGAATGACTAAGGGATGTGAAAATGTTAATGTATTACATGGCTGGGCAATGTAGGAGCTGAGTAAACTGTGGACTGAGGAGGTAGAACTGTTTCATGTAGTCACATGGCCAGATGTGCAGAGAGTTTGCATAATACTGGTGTAGGGAAACACAGCTGCAGCAGATGGTGAATCACTGCACGGATGTGGATTTGTTGGGGGCTGTGGCTCCAGAAGGGCAACAATGTACACTATGGACAGCCTCAGCCATGGTGACACCCTTCCATGGAAAGATATTGCTAGTATCACTCACTGGCAAGGATAATGTGGAACTGTGAAACCATAACTGTCTCAACATGTGATGTACAGCAATGCCACAGAAACTATGCCCTTGAGTGTGGCCAGTCATGGCATAGCAGGCACACCACCAGTAGTTGATGGTGATGAGGAGGCACATTATGACCTCAAGGAACCTGAGAATCAATGGCTATGGGTGTAGCAATGGCTTAGGTGGATAGAACCATAGGTTCATAGGTAGGTGCTAGGCTATTGGCCCTAGGGCCTATATAAACCTAGCCAAAAGGTACCCTGGTCCTGTGCCACTGTCGAGCAGAGCCACAGAAGTGATCCCCGGGGTGAATTTCCTATTTCCCATCCAATCATCAAGATTTTTCTTGAAGAGTGTTAATGAGGAGCTCTGTTTGATATAGATAGGTAGCTTGTTCCAGAGTATGAAAAGTCTTGATGATTGGAAGAGTGTTAATGAGGAGCTTTGTTTGATATAGATAGGTAGCTTGTTCCAGAGTATGGAAAGTCTCTGGGACAGGAATCTATCCCTCCAGCATGTTCTGTTTATTGTGGTGACAAGGTTTAGGTCCCTAGAGCATGTAGCTTGGAGGGAATGGGATTTCTTTAAGTGGAGCATGTCCAAAGCCCTGGGTTTGACATAGCTTTGTATGTTAGACAGAGATCGCCTCTCTGTAGGTGATATGTGATGGAGTAAAGCTGTAGTTTTTTGAGACAGTCTATGTAGGGCATCTGCTTGAGGCTGGTAATCCTCTTTCTGAGGTATTTCTGCGGCCTTTCCAGTTGTAGATGTCTTGTGAGGTACATACCAAAAGGGGCCTTGTACTCTATAATGGGTCTAATGAGTGACGAGTAGAGGGGAACAATGACCTCTTTTTTCCTGGATGAGAAACCTTTTGTGATGAGGTGTGCCATGTAGAAGTATTTCCTGACAACTGTGGCGATGTGATTATCAAAGGATAGACTACTGTCCACCTGTGTCCCAAGGTCTCTTATCACACTTTTGGTGTTAAGTAGACTACCACCTATGTGGTAGTTCATGGGTACAGTGTTTTTACTAAAAGGGATGATGATGCACTTTTTGTCATTGAGCTTGAGGCCATGGCTTTGACACCAGGCATCTGTCTCAGCGATGCCCTTTTGTAGGGTGTCCACATCTTTTGGAGTTTTGATTATGGTCCCTAGTTTGCAGTCATCTGCGAACTTCATTAGCCAAAGACCTTCTGTGTTAACTGAGCAACTAGCCTGGAGGTGTGGCTATCCTTAATGAATATGGACACGCCTCCACCTTTTGTTTTTCAGTCCAGGTTAGGTGGCTGAAAGGTGCGGTATGAATTATAGCCTGGTAATGCAGGGATACTCTCTGGAGCCTTGAACCAGGTCTCTGTCACTGCACAGATGTCGATGTTCTCCATTTTAACGAGTGCCTAGAGGGAGTGCATTTTGAGGTTTTGACTTCTAGCATTGAGTAGCAATACCCTCAGATTTTGCTTGTTTATACCTGTTACAGTGGGGAATTTGTCATTTGAATCTTGCCTAGAAAAGTCACTATAGGGGTGGCAGGATCCTGAGCCAGTATCCGGAATCCCAGATGTGACAGGTGCAGGCCATAAACCATCGTGGTTTGTCGATCATGTCATCCCAGGCAGACAGATACTGGACCCCTTAGAATAACACTAGAAGCTTAGCCAATTGTTGAAGTCAATCATTTTGTCCTTGTACTGTGGTATCATTCTGGGTGATGGCAGGATGCTACTCAAGGCTAGGGTCATACCTGCCTGGGCTACAAGATTGGACAGCTCCTCCATGTCCCTATTCATGTAGTCTAGGGAGGTACATCTCAGGTCATTCACACCAACATGGACAATGACAGAGTCATATTTGTACTTGTTGTGGAGTGACCTGAGCGCATGTGTTATGTGGCGGATCCTGGCACTTGACAGGAAGCTGACAGTAACTTTCTCCTTGTATAGCCTGGTGAGTGGAACATCAGTGTGCCTGACTATAGAGACACCTATAATTAGAGTGTTGGGTACGTTGTTATGCCTTATGGGCTGTGGTTGAGTGGCACACTGAGTTTGTGGGCTATGTGTCATTTGGGTTGTGTTGGGGGGGTGGAGGTTGCTTGTGTTGCTGCTTTGGAGGTCCCTGTTGCTTGGGCAGGTTTTTACTGAGAGCCTCCGCGAATGTAGGTGTTTGTTTTGTGTTTCTATGTGTGTGTTTTGATGGTGTAGGTTTTGAGGGACTATCTTATGAGTGTGGTGTGGTGCAAGTGTTTATCTTCTCTTCTTGACTATCTAGACATCCTTGGGTGAAGAGAGATTTGCTTCCAGTTTGGCTATATAACAGCATCTCTCACAGGTTGTAGTGTCGGGTGGTAGGAGGAGAGCATTGTCTGTGTACATGAGGCAATTGCTGCATTGCCCCAAGATGCCCAGATTCATCAGGTTGACAGGAGAAAACACCGGGAGCTGACCCATAGACATGCCTGGATAAGTGCTTATTTGTTAAGTACTAGAAACTGTTTTCCTCTAGACAGGTGAGGAAAGTTGAATGCTGTAGTAATCTGTAGCTTATTTAGTGGTTACAATGAGTTCTGAACAAGTGCTGAGCTCAAAGAAACAGACTTGAGTGCTGAAACTAAAAAACTGGCTAGTTCTAAGAAACAAAATTAAGCTAAAAGGCTTCCCTCCAACATAGAAAGGCTTGGGGGCTGAGAAGTCTGTATCCAGACAAGACTACCCACAGGAAAGGCAGGAAACAAGCTTAGAATTTTTTTTTTTTGTTTTAAGTGGAAAGAGAGAAATGAGGAGAATAAATTAAGTGGATTGGCCTTCTAAAATATTCTCCCTGTATTAGGTAGTATGAGGTAATAACACTAGACTGTGTCAGATCAAATTTACAGTAGGGGCGGGCAACTGCAAGGTCACGAACAGCATATGACACACTCCTTTGCAGGAGATCAGAATCAAACAAGCCAAAGAGATGCTTAATAAAAGTAGACAATTTCCAGATAATACCTCACACACAGTGAAACTAGCTAGAAAAGTATGCAGTAGATAAAGTGCTATAAATAACTCGAAAAAATAAGCAAAAAAACAGGATACTTAAGGTTTATATATTATAGATCCGAGTTTGCTCAGTGCCCTTCCTTCGATTAGCTCAGTGTGAAATGGCAGAAACACTCACAAACTTAACTTCTTAGGTAACAGAAAGTTGAAACCTGAGACAACTTTAAAAAAAGCTCAAAAGAACCAATGAGGTGCTTACTCTAAGTAATAGTCCAGGTGACCCAGTCAGCCAATGACCATAAACAATCCCCTCTCACTGAAATGCCTAATGGCTTTGGCTAAACCAAGATGTCCTTGAACATGTGCTCAGACACACAGCCTCCACAAACACTAGGCCCAAACACAAGCCTGAATATGGACAATGCTACAAATACCCACACTACTTAGGTAGAAACAAACTGCAGAAATGTTTCTCACAGCAGAAAAGCAGCAGTGAGCCTTTAAATGAAAGTTTTAAACAGATAAAGGAGCCTCTATTGAAAGCTTTTAACTGCAAACAAGTTATATGACACACTGCTTGGCAGGAGATCAGAATCAAAGAAGCCAAACAGATGCTTAATAAAAGTGGACAATTTCCAGTTAACACCTTACACATAGTGAAACTAGCTAGAAAAGTATGCAGTAGACAAAGTGCTATAAATAACTCAAAAAAAATAAGCAAAAAAACAGGATACTTAATGTTATATATTATAGATCTGAGTTTGCTCAGTGCCCTTCCTTCGATTAGTTCAGTGCAAAAAACCATGGTACCATAGCTGATGCAAGAGCTGCAGACTGACCATCCAATGAACCTCCTTAGGTGGGTGTTCTCCCTCTCCTTATGGTCTGTAGCTGTATGTAGATGCTGCATACCCTTGTGTATGTCATCACTTATGCCACTCTATGCTAATCATCACCACAGTGACATTGGTGACATCTGACTGTGCCTGGACCACTTACCTGCACATTCATTGATTTATGTCTAGTGTCACATCTATTTCAGCCACCAATTGGGAGTCATGACACTAACATTCACAAGTACTCCACTCGCTACTGCTGTCTTTATTCTCTACAGAGATGTCTTTGACTACTGCTAAGTCAGCACATGATGACCATGCATGATGTTTCAGTCTGCCTGGGATGATTTGGCCATCTTTACCAAGTGAGAGTCAGAGGTGGAGTCTGTAGTCAACACAACTGTGTCAGCAGTTGAGAGTGGTAGGTGCCAACCACTGTAACCATAACTGATGGTGGTACTGTTCTGCATGACTTTGCTATGTGCAGGCCACTATCATTTTCAGACACTGCTGTGCACTGTCACCAGGCATGCTCATTTATGTTATGGTTGACCTCATGACTGTTGCACCTATGATGGTAGGCAAATGAACAACTATGTGTATGATTGCACTTATGTGACAATCCTGCACCCATGTGCTGCAACAGCATTTCAGATAACATATACACAGAAAGTAGACATGCATACCATGCGCTATGCACTGTGGTTCCTGGATCCTGGATACACTTAAGGTGAGAAAGGTGATGCTTGCCATCAGCAAGCTCAAGCCAGTGGTATACCACTAGACATTGCTAGTGCCTAATTTCAGTGTGAATTTGGTGCTTCTATGACAGGTATCAGTGTGCTGTCACTGTCCTCAGACATGGACACCAAGAACTCTTCAGTGTAAGTGAGGGTGACATGTGATGGTCAACCTCTACCTGTGCTCTTTCACTCCAGTGAAATTTGACCCAGGCATGAAGTATAATATTAGTGACCCTGGGGGAACTTTCTGTGCAGACCTATTGTGGCTGCAAACTCCATTCATATCTGTGATGTGGTCCTGCCACACACATGCCTGGAAAAACCTGTCAACCTTGTCCATGTTGAGAATGCACCTGCCATATACACACAAAGTATGCAACAACACTTCTCTTTCTTTCTTTCTTTCTTTCTTTCTTTCTTTCTTTCTTTCTTTCTTTCTTTCTTTCTTTCCACCGAAGTGAATGTCTCCAGCTGCTGTTGCTTTTCTGGTGCCATTATAATATCTGCACATGGAAACATCGACCTATGGTCAGTGTCTAGGCAGAAATCTTTTCTTTTTTCTTTCCTCCAACTTCCTCCTTACCCTGGTTAGTCTGAGGCTGCTTTCCCTAGCTTCCATGCTTGCCCAGCCTACAATTCCTCAATGACTTTTTGATGGATGATCCCATAAGTGATTATTCACCAGCACCCCCCCCGACTCCTCAGGAAGTCAGACTCAATGGCACTTATTGTTTAGACCTCGAGAGTGAGAGATTCAGTATGGAGTGGCAAGCATGGAGCCTGGGAGCTGGCATTCTCACAGAAGCTGATCAATGTTCCTGGCTATAGAGATGGCTAGTGCAATAACAACAGGATGTTGCCATTGCTCAGTAGTGTTAGCTTGCGATATCCTGCAAGGTTCCTGGTCTCCATTAGAGGACACAAAGGCTTCTGGTTCCTCCCTTAGCCTCCCTTAGGGATTGAAGAGCTAGCTGTCAACCACTTCATCCTAACCCTTTCCCTCACCAAACTGACTGGTGACAAGAGTTCATTCCTGAACTCAAGTCAGCAGCACCAGCACAAATGGATGCCCTGCCTCTGGGCTATTGAGCTGCCCTGGCACAAGTATTTTGCATATCAGCTGTAACAGTTCAGCACACATGCCTTAGTTCTAGCTGCAACAAGAGGCATGCCTGCTGTGTTTACAGTGACCGTGTCTCCACACATCCAGCTGTGGCATCTTAGGTATGGATTGTGTTATAACTTGCTGCCTTTGATCAGTCTGTATGGATCTATGTCCCTCCAGGCAACATCAATGTATGTCCCTCTTACTATAGAATAACTCAGAGAAGCATGGAAAGCCTTGATCTGTAATATTTTTATCAAAAGGGAAGAAAAAAAGCTAGTATTTGAAATTTCCATGCATATTTCAATTGCACTTCAAGCTGTCGGTGACTTAATACTATAGTTTTGTACCTTTAAGATATTTTTGTTAGCTTTTAACATAACAAGTTACTTGTTTGTTATTTATGCTTGCTTTGGTGCCATAGTCTTGTAGCTGCATTCACCATAGTGGGAGAATCATGATATATTGTATTATCTGTGCCTCATTTACACAGGTATATGTTTCACTGCATTTTTGTCTTTACAATATTTACTTGTAATGTCTGTATAGTTAGGCACTATAGTATTGTAGTTATATTTTACAATAGTGGCTGCACTGTGAGTTTTACTGCAGGATTTGTGACCATACAAACTGTTTGTACTCAAATTCTGTTGAAAAGATTAGATATTCTGTGTATCATTTGCTTGTTTAAGATGCAGTCACAGATCTTTCTGTGTATTATAATTGCTGATGATTTCCTTGCTGTTTGATTGTTACATTGTTATAGCTACCCAACTCCTCCAGTGTTACATTAAGTACTGCACACCCTGCTGCTACCCCCTAGTTGCTATAGTAAACGTTCACCTGCCCCCTCCCCCCAACTGTAAAAGTTAAACTCCTGAATTTCTAGCCTAGTGGTGTGAAACTCTGATTTGATATAGGTTCTGGCTGAGTTTATTTGCTTTTTTGGGCCAATTTCCTTTCTAGCTTGCCTTCTATAGCTCATGCTGAGCTGAGCACACCCAGGGTCTTTTATTCAAGACTCTGAGAAGTGTGAAAATCCTTGAACTAAGCTATTATTTCAATTATTCTTAAATATTTCAGTTGCAATTTAAGTTGCAAATGATTTACTTTTTTTACACATTTAAGCTATTTTGTTTGTTTTTAACCTAAAAACTTATTTGTTTGTAATTTAAGCTTGGTTTGGTGCCATAGCCTTGTAGATGTATTCACAATAGTGGGAGAATTGTGATATACTGCAGGGTCTGTGATAAATTTACACATTTATACATCTTTCACTACTACATTTTTACCATAACCACATTTACTTGTAATTTCTGCTTGATTGGATGACATAGTCTTGTAGTTTTATTTTGCAATAATGTCAGTATTGTGAGTTTTGCTGCAATATCTGTGGCTATACAAACTATTTATACTCAAGTTCTATTGAAAAGTTTGGATATTCTGTTTATTTGCCTGTTGAAGCTGCATGTTCAAATCTTGTGTGTTCAAACAGCTACTGATTCCTCTGCCTTTGATTGTTACGTTGTTACAATCCTCCATCTCCTCCAATTTTACATTAAGGACTGCATATCCTTATGCTATCTCTTTGTGGCTACATTAACCTCAAGTTTCTCTGCCCTCATTATAAAAATTAAACTTCTGAATTCCTAGCCTTCCTGATTCCTCTGACCTGTAGGATACAGTCATAGTGGTGAGAGAACTGTGACTGTGATTAATGATTAATTGGATTAGCTTATTCTTTATTCTTGATGCTAGAGTGAGGAATTGTATCAAATGTATTGGCTAAGTCCAGATAAGCACTATGAATGAGACATCTTTATTCTAGGGTTTTGTGACTTTTTCAGTGAAATTAACAAGACTAAGAAATCATTTTCTTTCTTTAATATCACAAACATGTGAGAATATGGAGGAGGGTCTACTAATGGGAGACAGGTTTAAGATCTTAAAACGGCCTTCAAAACACCAACCACAATTTCTTCCTTGTGATAATAAACATTATGGATTTTCTCAAGTAGTGACTTCATGGTTGAAAAACTATTTATATAATAGAACATTCATAATTTCAGAACATAACATCTATTCTTCAAGTGCATATCTCTCCAAGGCTGTCACTCTGGTCTCAATACTAGATCTTTTTTTATTCAGTCAACATAAATAGCTTACCACGGGACATACTTCAGCTTAATATTACACTGTATGCTGATGACAAGGTTTTCATCCAAGCTCTTAGGTTCTCAGCACAGATATCTGAAATGCTTTAAAAAGACTTTGCCTTTATGGGAAACTGGTTTGCTGAGAGCAAATTATCTATAAACACTAGCAAATCTAATGTTTTTGTAATTGGTACAGGTAAAAGATTATCCAAAATTACACAATTAATTACTGCACATCCTCTTGGTTATGCTCTCCCTTACACCAAACAGTAAACACCAAACACATCTAGGAATCAATTTAGATGAAACTCTTATCTTTTCAGGTAAACTTTTGTAGCAGCTGCATACAGTCTACAGCATATCAAATCTCCTGACCCCAGAGGTGAGAAAAGCTGAGCCATTAATGTATTAATCGCAAGAGTCGTGTATGCTATACCCATCACTGCATGGTTATTGAGCCGCAATACTGCTATACTGCATTCATCGGAAAATAAAAGCTTAAGATTTATAAATTTGGATAAGTTTACCAAACACCATTGTACTACCATTCAAAAAACTAAATGCCTTCCTTTCTCATCCAGAGCCAGCTACCTGCTAAGTACTCTCACCTATAAAATGTTCAATTGAGGATTCTGCCCACCTCTTGTCAACACATTAAAAATACTTGAATTGTCATATTCTGTTAGGAGTTCATCTTTTTAAACCTTCATAGACTTCTTTCTCATTCTTCTTCTTCAAACCTTTCTTACATGGAACAGCCTACCAAAGAAATGATTTCCTTAAGCAATCTAACTTTTTTTCAAGAGAAAATTAAAAAAAAAGAAATCTCCTGCTGTAACATAAATGAACATTTTAGAAATGCTGGTTGATTTATAGAATACTTCAAAGCTAGCTATTACTTTACTATGATTGGTCAATTTGCTACTCCTAGTTATAAAACAAACAGTCTATGCCATGGATGAGTGCAATGACCAACCCAAAATACAAAAAGCCCTGATACAGAAAGTTGACTACACAACTTTATTTTCTGTTTTTCTACTCCAAACTTACTGACTGCAAAAGTTCTTAAATTTGGAGGTGTTTTTGTTTTTTTTTTTTTGGAGAAGGTGGTTGAAACTTAGTCAATATTTGTAATGGAATCAAGGATATAGTAGGTAGAGTGAAATAAGAACTGAATTTATTAACCATTATGTTAACTATTGATTCTCTGCCAGTGTGGGTTATAACTCATTTCCAATGAGTTTAGAGTATGATAGGGTATTATTGTACATTTTACATATTCAGCTAAAAAGCCTTTATGTTTGAACTTAGTGTTCGTGGCCCTATACAAACTTCTGAGGTGGAAGACAAGTTTTTTGTGACATGACGCGTTAAGTTTTATTCACCTTCATCTACAATTTACCATGACTATAAATGTAGATTGTATCTGATTGTGTGAGTTTGGCTGTCACCCACTAAAGACTGAGTTCCCGTTTCACGTTCAAACTATACTTAATCACAAGTGTTGTAAATTAAGGTGGGACCGCAATTAATAGCACAAAGCTTTTCTTACATATCAAGTTAACATTTGATGAAGTTTACACAGCGCAGCATGGAAAAGTAGACTACAGGGTGTCATTATACAAAGTCAGTGGTGAGCAGATTTAAGAGTGGGTGACCTTAAAACACCATAAAAAAATAAGTGAGGCAGCTACTCCTGGGATAGAAAGATAACCTTCTAAACTAAGAGTGCTAATGTGATTCTAAGTTTGCTGGAATAAAGGGGCAGGAGACTGGATGTATTTACAGTTTGCAGATATTTAAGCATTAGATAAACCTTGCACACTGGATTGGTTAAGGCTGCTGTATATTAACTAAATGTAGAGTCTGGGAAACTGTGTGTGTGTGTGTGTGTGTGTGTGTGTGTGTGTGTGTGTGTGTGTGTGTGTGTGTGTGTGTGTGTGTGTTTCATAAATTAGCTGTAATATGTATCTTGAAGTAAAGTATGTACATTTTCATCACATCTCTCTCACAGGGTTCTACACTGCCAACATATGGGAGAGTGGCCTTTGAACTTTAAAGACAGAAGAACAACATCACCAACAGTGACTATGCACACAGATGACACAACAAACACCTACCCACATGGACATGAACCATGTGGTTTAAATGCACTCGTGTGATAATATTAGTATGTTTATGTGTGGAATGACAGTCAAATGCATAATAACTGGTTCAGTGAAGCAAGTAGAACTCAAATGCAAGAAGTAAGGATAAAGGACTCAGTTATGATGGTAAGTTGCCAAACATGTGCAAAACACATGTGAACTGTATGTTTTGCTGGAAACTGATTTATAACACTTAAACATGAAAGTCAGCAAAAGTATTTTAATTAACACTCTTCTGACAAGATTTACAAGTTTAAACTATACATCCTTAAAATGTCAAGATTCTTCTTCTGTACACTTCACTGATGTGAGGTTATTGTATTATGATTTCATTATCTGCTGTGTTCAGGTTTACTTTCTTTTAAGAGTAGGAACACTGACTTGGGATTTCTTAATGTGGTTGTAATAGTTACCAATACCTCTGAAGGTAAGCAAATGAAGAAAAGCTCAGCTTCTGCAATATTCCCAGTTTAAAGAAATTTAACACAGTAAATTCTGTCTACTTTGAATGCACTCATTCAAAATTTATAATATAGTAGTTTTACTCTTTAAATACCTCAAAACTTAACACTGAAGAAAAATGGCAGTCATTTAGAATATGTATAAATTTTCAAATACGTCTTGGAATGCTAGAGCTGTATTAAGATATGTAAGCCTGTGGATGTTTCTGATCGAGATTCTGATCACTGTATTTACTGATCTAAAAAGGCAAGATTCTTCCTTTTCAAATTTCAGTACTGCTGGATGGTAGGACTGCATTTTGCTTATGTTTAGAAGTAAGATCCACCTTCTAAATGAGTAGGGTCATAGAACTCTTGTCTATAAGTAGTGTATGTCTGTTTGATAGTAACAGAAATAGAAAAAAATAGCTTTTGATAATATTCTACCAGGGGCGGCTCGTGGCATTGGACTGCCGGACTGCAGCCCCCCTCAGCTAAATAGTAGTAATTGTTAGTGTTTTAAAAAAAATTTAGAGTCCGCGACTCGGAAGTACGCGCATGCGCATTGCGCACTTTAACCGCCTCGGGCTGCGGCGGCTTTAAACAGCTTTTTTTTTTTGTTTGTTTTCATTGCAGCCCGGAGGAGTAATGAAGGCATCATTGTGATGCCCAGAAGTCTATGCGGTTCCAAACCGCATAGAATTGGAAGGGGCTCGACTGCGACGTCCGCAGGCACGTCATGACGTGCTTGCTGGGCTAAATGCTGCTGATTGGTTGTCGCTCTTTTCCCGGGCTTTATGTGCTGGGAAAAGAGCGAGAATCAGTCAGTCAGTTGTCGGCTTCTTTGTGGATTGACCTTTTTGGCTTTTTTAATAATTTTTTTTTTGTTTTGGCATTAATTGGATTGGAATCGGACGGGATTTTACTTATTTGGGTGTGCTAGAGAGAGAAGGAAGAACAGAAGAACAAGAAGAAAGAAGAAGAAAAAAGAAAGAAAAGAAGAAAAGAACAGAGTGAAGGTGCAGAATTAAAGTAAGTATATATTGTGCTATTCGTGTCCAGTCAGAGTGATATCACTACAGTGTTGAATCTGTTAAAAGACTGATAACTATTTGACAAGATGATTTACAAGTGCTTCTGTTGAAAGAACAAGACAAAAATTGTTTTGTGGGTGATGTTTTAGAGATACAAAATGAGCAATTGCATTCCTAAGTTATTTGTAGTTGAGATCTGAACCTGACGTTACATCAAAAACTGTTTGTGGATTTGAAGACATTAAAAATTTGTTTAATGATCCTGGTATGCTATTTGTGGAGCAGCCTGTAAAACTGTGTACTATGCAAGCAAACTGCGCTTATTTTTATTAGTGGAAGAAGAATGTATGCACGACAGATATACAACAAAATGCATTATATTTTTAAGAAAGCAATAAAATTTAACCAAAAAGGAAAAGATACACATTAGTACAACAAGTGTGATAAAACCTTGTTCTATCCAAGATAGTAAGGTAAATGTGGTTTAGGACTTACTGATTTGGAAGGATACTTTATGCAGTTAGGGTCATATATATATATATATATATATATATATATATATATATATATATATATATATATATACATCTCATGACATTGTTTTGTTCTGAATGTTATTGATGCACTGATGCCAGATAGATATTTTAGATCTTTTTATCTGTTTTGCAGTTGTTAATACCAGGAGTGTATGCTGTCATTGAAGCAATAAATGCTGGGGCCATATATGTATTATTATGCCTTAATAAATATAAAGTAGCATCATAAAAATGCACAGTCATGTCATATATATGGAACTGCTAAACACCGGAATATAAACAACAAAAGGTTAGCAATGCAAATGTTGACAGGGCACTATACATGCCTGAGGAATACCATCACTGCATGCAAAATCAGCAACAATTAGAAAACAGCAAAAACATGTTCTTTTTGCAGGGGAAGGCAAGCCCCCTGCACTCCCAATGAGGGGAGATGCACCCCCACACTCACTGCTAACTATGTATACTAACTCCGAAATCACACATATACCCTAACCTAGAGGGGTCTATATTATAGGTTCATAGGTTTATAGGTAGGTACTACGCTATTGGCTCAAGGGTCTAAGTAACCCTAGCCAACAAGGTTCCCTGGCTTACGCCACCCAAGAAAGTTATTTTCCTGTGCCCCTGTTGAGCAGACCCACCGAAGTGATCCCCGGGGTGTACTTCCTATTTTCCATCCACTCATCAAGATTTTTCTTGAAGAGTGCTATTGAGAAATTTTGCTTGACATAGATGGATAGCTTGTTCAAGAGTATAGGAAGTCTCTGGGACAGGAATCTATCCCTCCAGCATGTCCTGTTTATTGTGGTGACAAGGTTTAGGTCCCTAGATCGTGTAACTCGGAGGGATTGGGATTTCTTAAGGTGTACCATGTCCAACAGCTCTGGGTTTAACATAGCTTTATGTTAGGCAGAGATCTCCTCGGGGTAGGTGATATGCTACAGAGTAAAGCTGGCGTTTTTTGAGACGGTCAGTGTAGGGCATCTGTTTGAGGCCAGGAATCCCCTTTGTGGGGTACTTCTGTGGCCTTTTCAGTTTCTGTAGCTGTCTTGTGAGGTACATTCCAAATGGAGGATTGTACTCTATAATGGGTCGAACGAGTGCCAAATAGAGAGGAACAAATTAGACTGTGACACCTTACGTGACTCTGAGCAAGTACCTGCACTCACCTTGCTGTTATTTGTATAATAAATCAGTGCAATGTCCAGCGATGATACTTTAAACAGCTTTACATTAACTGCGATGCAGCAACTATAGAAAAGGTTATGCATTTACTAGGAACTGGTCAGAGAGGTAGACTGTGTGTGTGCTGATGTGCTGTTCTGCAGGAGGTAGTTGGGGGAACTAGGTAATCGAGCTGAAACTCAAACTGTAAGTATCAACTCTTGTTCATCTGAAGACACTGGTTCCACTGACACTGTGTGCCACACGTCCTGAATAATTTTCACTGCTGCTGCTGCATATATTAATGAACAGGATGCCTACATTTTTGTCTCTGCCTCTCAAGATGAAAATTCAAACAGTGTAGATAAGACACAGTAGCTCAATCTGTTATTTTCTGTCTTAACTGGGTTATTATGTATTTCTCTGAATATTTAACTTTTAACTGTACTGTATGACTTCTTTTTTAAGCAAATAATTTTTATTTATTCAGTTTTAAGAGCTTGTGGCAGATTTATTTGCTTAATTATTAGTTGATAAGAGGGTATTTACTGTGAATGGTGACTGCTGGTATCCTCATCATTGGTCAGACTATTCTGCATAGCTCTCAACCTTCCATCAACAAAATAAGGAACACCAGCCCTCACAATGTGGAACAAATGAGCAAAATATGGAACACATACTAAAAGCTTCAACCAGGAAGGTCATAGGATGGTTAAAATATGCTGCTTTTACTTATAAAGAAAGATCTTTTGATGAATTAATACAATTCATTTCTATTTACCATGAATATCAGTTAAAACTGAAAGTGTGACAGACCCTTTCACTGTAGATAGAACTTCGAGGAACATGATTTTTAAGACCCCAAATGAGGCATGTTCCTTGTAAAAAGGTATACTTGAGAGGCATGCTGTTCTGTTATAAATTACTACTTGTATTTATAGTTATTTGGAGTATTTTTCAAGAGTAGGAAAAGTGACTGGAGTTCTCTAGTCAGGTAATCTGTGAGTGGTGATAGTGATCTACCATTGGCCAGAGCAGACAGCTGTAGCATTTAAAAATATTACCAGCCTTCCCTGGAAAATACACTGTATGTGAGTGGGGTGTGTGTGTGTGTGTGTGTGTGTGTGTGTGTGTGTGTGTGTGTGTGTGTGTGTGTGCATATACATGTGGAGAAGGGAACAGTGGAAGGCACTTTTTCTCGAGGGAAATGGAAAAGGGGGCTGTGAAGATAGGCTCCACCCCTGTTTGGTGTGTATTCAACGTGAGGCATAGTTTTGAGTGTGGATGGTGTAGCCTATAGCCCAAAACAGGAGTGCATACTTCCTGCATGCTTTTAACTAAGGCTAAGCTTCATTTAATTATTTTTTTTTGATATATTTGTGTGCATATTTTATATTTCAGTCTACTTGGTGCCATAAGTGTGTATCACAAGACCATATCTTCTTGGTGGCCATCAGATTATTGTGGACAATGGAGTGGATCCAGGAACTGTAGCCCCTGTTCACCATCACATAGAGGATGCAAGCATATGCATAGACTGTGTATATTACAAATTAGACATTAGCACACAGTATATAGGCAATACCACCTGCCTATCATCTATACAACACAGAATCTGCTCAAGGTCTAGCCCTAAACACAAGAACCCAAGTATGCCAATGCCAGAACCTAAATAACCATTACTCAGGAACAGTGTATTTCAGCATTTGCACTGTGCACAAGAACAAGTTTTTCATATACTCAGTATGGAATGTAAACATTGTCCAGTTAGAAGCCAGCGGGGTAGAATTCCTCAGAAATAAAATATTGTGGGTCACAACAGTAGTAGGAGAGGTATGTCTGGTGAGAATATGTAAAATGAGAAGATCTAATCTGATACACCATACATGTGTGATTACCTTGGAAAGCCTGGTTGTTAGAAATGGGTTCAAAATTCATTTAACAAAGAAACACACATTTTGCCATTTCTTTGCATAAGAAAGGTGACTATTCAGGGGATTTGAAGTAACTATCTTGCATTTAAACAATATACTATTAAATTGCAGAATGGAAGTTTTATTGTGGTTTGGAATGGTCTGCAACTTGGAGAACTGCAGCTGAAAAACATTAAGCCAATGATTTTTGCAGCAGATGTTATTTATACATTACTTACTTCATAACCATGACTGTAGCATTGGGGAATAAAATAGCCCAGTTCTTAAGCCCACTGGACTACCACTGTTTAACTAGATTATGATTGCTATGCATCACTGGTGAAGTGACACCCCAACCCCATGTGAAAAAATGGGAAAAAGGAGTTGTGGATGGATGGAGAGATAGATGGATGAATGGATGGATGGATTGCCACCAAACAGATGATTCCATGAAACAGGACCTGTACTTGTAATTATGAGTCAGCAAACTTCAGTATGGAGGCTTGTATAGCACCAGTATACCTTTATACATTATTTTGCATGGTACATTCATATCCTTTTAAGTATTATAGTAGGTATAACACACCGGAGACCCTTTCTTTAGTTTTTTAGGCTATGGCAGAAAAGATAGGTATGAATTTTCTATAGCAACCTGCTAGTTCTAAAAATGTTTTCAGCGGTTATTTTGTACTGGATACAGGCCTGTTTCTGACATTTGTTTCCCGTTTGGGATCTAATTACTCCTCTCCCATCATACCTTTCCCAATTAGATATCCTAAGCATCAGGCTTCTGTTATACAATGCATAGTTTTAATAGCATTAGTTGTATGTCCTAGTATACACACACACACACACACACACACACACACATAAAATCAAGGTGTGGTATGGTCATAGGAAACAGCAACTGTGGTGGAATATTTTCCTCTCCACTTTTTTTTTTCAAACCCCTAACTGGAACAACTGAAAGACTACAAGCACTTATTTGGAACCAGCTGGGGGTCACGTGAATATTATTTGCTTTGGGAAACTTAAAACTGTCCCTTTTGAGCCTCCATGAAAAAGGGGGTGGGAGAAATCCAGTATGACCTGATGTGTTCCAGACCACGGCCTCCAGACCACAGCTTCTCAGGTGCACCACAGCCTCCAGACCACAGCTTCTCCTCAGGTGCAGAAATGGAGTATGAAGTACTGTTTGCAGTATACCGCAGAGGTAAGTGTTCAAACCAATGTGTGTATGTAACAATGTGTGCTGTGTAGACTATTCAGCATGCGCCATACTGACTGAGCATTTATTTCATGTAAATAAGTATGTCAAGCATTGATCCCATTGCACCATAGCCACACCCCGCCTTGTTGGCCACACCCCATCTTGTTGGCCACACCCCATCTTGTTGGCCACACCCATCCGTCTCCTGCAGCCCCCCCCTTTGATTTGAAGTCACCAGCCGCCACTGTATTCTACATTTACTGAGTACAGCAATGAGCAACTTTTCTTTCTGTGATTGTAACTGTTAAATCTTAACCTTGCAGTAATGCTTTGCTGTCCAAATTTTGATAAATTTAAGGACAAAGAAAAAATGTCTCAATCTCAGAGCTGATGGCATGCACAATATAATTTATAATGTATTGAATATGTGAATAGTTGTAAAATGGTAGATTAGGGAGAGAATACCACCTGAATAGTTACTAAATATGTCAATAAGGCAATAGGTGGTCTGGAAAAACAACATAATGCTTCATGTGTGCATAGTGACGTAAGTATGAGGGCTGTGAGATTACTTCAGATGTCATTCAAATACAGGCATTTCAGATATGTGCAAATGTTGGGTCTATATCAGATCATCAAACACTGTAAACAGAGAACAATGATTGATCAACCCTATTTCACTGAAAGCTAAAAATATCGACAAGTCAGAACAGCAATTTCTTTCCTAGGGAAAGAAATTGCTGTTCCAAAAAAAAAAAAAAAAGTAAACAGTTAAAGCACATACACACCTACCATAACCCTACTTCTAACCCAAAATAAAAAAGTAAACAGTTTAAAACATATATCCACCTAACTTAACCCTACTTCTAACCACCCCCCAAAAAAAGTAAACATATATACACTTAACTAAACCCTACTTCTAACCCTAAGGTGTATGCTAAATGTATTACTATATATGCACTTACCTTAACCCGCACCCTACCCTAAGGTCAGTAACTATTGCACATTTATATTCGGGAGCCATATCGGATAAGGGAATCTCTGAGACTGCATTCCGAGACCGCACTACAGTGCAAAACATGGCAAACTAATGAAGCAGCCAAGCAACTTCTTTCCCAGGGAAAGAATTCGCTGAAAAGCTGCTTCGCTATTTTGCCTGTTCGCTATTTTAAGTTCGGTGAAAACGCATTCGATAGAATGCTTTTTCAATGACGTGATAAGGACCCACAAATGTTTGCTGAGATTGCTCTGAAGATTACTATGAAGGAACACAATCTGTGAGCATTAGCTTAAAAGGACAGCAGTATGATTTGGTATTGGTCACTGGCTGGAATCTATGGTACTTCACAGTAAGGCCATTTTTTACCTAAAAGCTAAGGTTAGATTACTGAACCCACAAAGTGGATCCAGAAAAAAAACATCATTATGGAATCCACATGCCAGTATTATGTAATAGAGCATTGTAGACTATCCCATATATCTTTGAATCATTATAAATTGTGACAGGAGATGGGTGGTGAAAAATAAATGGGAATGCTGCGGCAGATGTGAAGCAGCCAATGTCTCTGACATCAGAAGCTAATTTATCAGGAAAACATGACTGACTCTAAATCCATCACATTTATATTCTCTGTCTCACTGAAACTTGGCTTAAACCAGGTACCAAAGACAATGAAATCACTCCCCCAGGCTATAGCACCTTAAGGCAAGATCGACTTAACAAAAAGGGTGGTGGAGTGGCCTTATTATACAAATCCCAACTGCAGCTAGCCTTAATTGACTCCCTACCCCCCTCCCCAGCCAATGCTGAAATACTCTGTTCCAAACTACAAATTAATAAAAACAAAGCCATATATATTATATGCTCCTACATCCCTCCAGGCAATAACGTCAATACATTAGAAAATATCCTTAGCTGGGTCTCCTGTAGCTTTCCTCAGGAAACCATAATCTTAGGAGACTTTAATATTGATTGGAATTCCTGCATCTCTCCCAAACCTTCCATTCACCTTAATCTCTTTTCCTTTCAACAAACCATAAACTCCCCTACTAGAATACACAAATCAACCCAGAAACAAGCCATCCTGGACTGGATACTGATCAACAACAATCCCCTCTCTTATAAAACTGGAATACTCCCTGACAATATCAGCGACCATCTCCTTACCTATATCACTAAACAAAAATACAACAATCCCAAGCAGGCTACCTATCGTACTGTACACAACAAAACAAATTTTAACCTATCATCCTTTCGTAATGAACTCAAAGAATATAACTGGTCAACTCTAAAACACCTCCCACTTGATGAAGCAGTTACCCATTTCAACAATACCTTCCTACAAATTCTCCAGCATCATGCCCCATCTCGATTGATTAGACTAAGCTCCAAAGCAGCCCCATGGCTTTCCACAAAAACCAAACAAACAATGCGAGCTAGAAACAAATTATGGAATAAATGGAGATCCACTAAAAGCCCAACTGACCATCAAAATTTCAAACACCTCAGAAACACAACAAAAAAACTCACCTATCTAGATAAAAAGAACTATTACCTGCAGTATCAACAAAGCCAAAACCCCAAACATTTCTGGTCAGGAATCAATAAACTGCTCCACCCAGGGAACACCAAAACACCCACACCAACTAGCCTAGCTCAGACCCAACCTAATATAATAGCCAATACCTTCAACAACTTCTTCTCTCAAACTGTCGCCACTCTAGCTAACACCATGACCCCCCTCCTCCCCTTCAAACAACCTCCTCTCCTCAAAACAGCACCCCTACTCTAATATTTAATACAGTCTCCACAACCTATATACATAAGTTACTCTCTAAACTTAAACCTTGCACCCCTTCTGCTGACAATCTACCAGCTGAGTATCTTCAACTAGCAGCAACTGAACTAGCTTACACAGTCTCCATCTTAATTAACAGAACCATAACTGAATCCACTATCCCATCCTGTTGGAAAATCTCCCATATCATCCCACTCCACAAAGGAGGAAACTCCAACGAACTTTCTAATTTCCGGCCTATAGCCCTTCTATCTCCACTATCTAAAATTATGGAACGCTGCATACACCATCAACTCTTACATCATCTCTTGCAAAATAACTTACTCGCAGACTCTCAGCATGGTTTTAGGCCCCACCACAGTACTTCTACTGCCCTCCTCTCCTTCACAGATGTGATCAACAAAAATCGCAATAAAAACCTTTTCTCCTCTGCACTATTCCTGGACCTCTCTAAAGCCTTGTATATGGTCAACCATCAACTTCTCCTAGATACTTTAAAATCCCTCTCACTTGATTCACTAGCACTACAGTGGTTTGACTCTTACTTGACAAACAGAAAACAAGCAGTCCTCTGGGACAACCATCTATCCTCTCAGCTCCCAGTTACTATCGGAGTCCCACAAGGATCCATCTTAGGTCCCCTCCTTTTCTCAATATTCATAAATAACCTGCCCACCTCTCTCCCGACATCCACTTGCATACAGTATGCTGATGATTCAACTCTCATCTGCTCTGCTCCATCTCCTGAAGAACTACACTCTTCCACCCAAAAGGTCTTTACAACAGCAGAAAAATGGTTCCAACAGATCTGTCTCCTCCTCAATCCCAAAAAAACCAAATTACTACTTTTCACCCCTACCCTTAAATCCACCCCAATCTCATTTTCCATTGTGTCCTGTAATGGCACTATCATTAAACCTGACTATTCCACCAAACTACTAGGCGTTACTATTGACAATCAGCTAAGCTTTGACAACCACATTGATCTAACCATCAAGACTGTAAATAAGAAAATAGGTGCCCTCCACAGAATTAAGCCCTTTCTTAATGCTACCACCCGAGTGTCTCTTGCCCAAACTCACCTCATCTCCACACTATTGTATGCCTCTCCATCCTTTATCAACATTTCTAAAGCCAACCTTTATAAACTTAACTCAGCCTACCATAGTATTGCCATGTTTGCCACAGGATCCCCTTTTCGTACTCATCATTGTCTCAATCTAAAAAACTTCACTGGCTAGAACTTCAGAACCTAATACTCCAGCGTCAATTAGTCATCACTTTTAAAATTCTACACTACCCCTCCAATACACCCATACTTAATAACCTAATCACCCCATATAAAAATCTTACCTCACTTCGCTCAGCCAGCAAGCTTCTAGTAACTACTCTTAAATCCCACAATAAAGCAGGTGACTCCTTATTTGCAAATACTGTTGGATCATATTGGAATAAACTTCCCGTAGAACTGACCACCCTAAGCTCATCTCACCTTTTCAAAAAACAAATAAGACACCATTTCCAAACACACTGGCTTTGCCCATGCTCTAATCCTGACTGAGCTCAACATAGAATGCATCTCTTTCCAGTCCCCTCCTCTTCACTCTTAATGATTATCCTTTTCTTCTGATTTATCCCTCTTCTGACCTACCTGCTTATTTATTCTTCCTTCTTTTCTTTTTCACTTCCTATTTCTTCCTTTCTTCATGCTGTATCACTACATCTTGTCATTTTTTCCTTACTTACATACATCCTGATCACTTCAATGCTAATCTCTTTCCTAATACTACTACCCTGCCATAACTTGTACTATTCTAAATTGTAATTAGTGAATTTGTTACTGACTCTCCATATGTCACAATTTCTTTTTACTCAATCCTCTTCATTCCGTGACAGTCTCACCCTAACTATTAAGTCATTGCAAGACTGCCTCTCCAATGTTTAACTCATATTCAACCACCTCTGAAATTTTTTTTTTTTTTTTTTCTCTACATAATAACTGTTCCTAATCTGCTTACTTGTTTTCTACATTAGGTTTATTTGCTGTTTGCTTTTGCATTTGTGTCTGATTGTTGAATTTATTGATTGTTTGAATTTTTTTTGAGTGTTTTTCACTGTTAGCTACTAGTATGTTAATGGAGCTTTTCTCCTCGGGCCTCTGCTGAAAATGGACATGCATCCAGCCAGACTAGCCCGGTTAACAAATGTAAAATAAAAAAATAAAATAAAAAAAAAAAAACAATGTCTGAGCATGTGAGCAAGCCCTTCGTACCACCCTACCTATATCTCTAGATAGACAGATAAATAAACAGACCGGTGTTTGTTGCAGTTTTAGAACAGTTCTAGGTCAGAAATTATGATGCATTGGGTTATACTTCTACTTTTATTTTCTTACTTTGTCTTTTGTGTGAGTAACTTCTTAGATCCTTTTTCTATTAATGCACATTTTTCCAGAGGGCAGTTTGCTTCCTCAGAAGAGTCAGGGGTAGACTTATGTCCAAGTATCCTGAAGCAGGGCACATTTGGTTAGAGAGCAATTATACGTTCACGACTCTGAGAAACCATGAAAAATGAGTCTGTAAATCAGAAAGAATGTCACTTTTTTTTGTAGTTGTGATGTACATGAAGCAGGTCAAATGTCAGAGTTAATAATCTGAAACAGTCAAATCACTAAAATTTCTCAGAAATAAGGGATGGGGTAAAAAATTATTAACTGGGACATCAAGGTCCTTCAAATGACAAGCAAAAGGAAATTATATTGGCATATTATTTGCAGCACAAAATTTGATATTGCCTGCATTCAGGTGATATATGTATAAGGCAGAGCTGTTGGAAAGATATGACAAGAAATGGATAATGACATTTCCAGCAAGAAATAATTCCTGAGGAGTGACAGACTTTAATAAGGAAGTCATCTGATAATCAAATAACTATTTAGCTCATTTGTCCAAACTATTACCAGTCTTCATAAGACAGCCTCAACCAGAATAAAGCTCATTGGATTATTTCTTCCACAAGCAAATACCAACAGGTACCAATCAAAGTCACCCACTGTCTCCATCCGTATTCTGTTTGTCACCAGATAGTTAATAATTGCATTATACCATATAAACTCACATTTTTGTCATTAAAATGGACATATTAACCAGATTTTTTTTTCTGATTAATAATATGATGACCCAAATCCCAAATACAGTATTCATATTGATTAACAAACTGATGCCTATCTTTTTTTTTTTTTTGGAACAATACGTGTTACAGGCAAGGCCAAAGGAAAAGGTCAAGATCAAAGTAAATGGTCAAGCCTCAAAGACAAATGATGTTTGAAACTCCCAGGCTTTAAGATCTTCTATAGTGTAAGTAAGCTAACAAAATACTGAAAATAATGGGATGCATAGAACCCCCCAAAATTCAATGTCTACATGGATTTTCTCCTTTTCAGGTGCAGATAAAACAAAAGCAACAATTATTTATTTTTTATTTATCCAGGGAAGTGAATGGGTTCACCTGATCCTGATCCTTTCTAGCATGACCTTGGCTACAAAAGCAAGGATAAATACTAAAACACACACACACACACACACACACACACACACACACACACACATATATATATATATATATATATATATATATATATATATATATATATATATATATATATAGGGTCTATATTAGATGAACAAAAGTTCATCTTAGCGAACGCTCACATGAGCGAATATCTAGATACTCGAAACTGCAATTGTGGGGGGCTGTGCCCACCACCCCCCTAAATATATATATTCCATCTCCGAGATCACACTACAGTGAGGAAAGGGCAAATATTCCCATCCTCATTGTACCACAATCACACAATACTGGTTTCAAGTTCTGCAATATTCGCTCATGTGAGCGTTCGCTAAGATGAACTTTCGTTCATCTAATATAGACCATATATATATATATATATATATATATATATATATATATATATATATATTTATTTATATATACACACACACACACACATATATATATATATATATATATATATATATATATATATATATATATATATTTATATATATATAGGGGAGTGCTACAGAATCATGAAAGCCCAAAATCCTGAAGACCAAAATTTCGAAAGTTCAAAATACTGAAAACTCAAAATACTGAAAACACATGGGATACCAACATTTACTATATTCCAGCACAAGTACATACAGAAACTAATAAAACACAAAGCATATTACTCTTCTCCAAGTATAAGATGGGGGCAAGCCCCCTTCTCCCCCCACAACCCCTGCTACTTAAATATATCAACTCCGAGATTTCACTTAGTGTAGTGAAGTGCAATCTCAGAGTTGATATATTTAAGTAGCAGGGGGTGTGGGTGCAGGGGGGGCTTGCCCCTCCCTGCTTATAATTGAAGGGTAATATGTTTCTGTATGGACTTATGCTGGAATATAGTAAGTTCTGGTATCCTGTGTGGTTTCAGTATTTTGAGTTTTCAGTATTTTGAACTTTCGAGATTTTGGTCTCAGTATTTTGGTCTTCAGGATTTTGGGCTTTCAGGATTCTGCAGCTCTCCCATAGATATATATATATATGTGTATATATATATATATATATCTATGGATCTAGGATGTTTGCTCAAATAAGTAAACCTCCGAATCCATAACAACCGAACACACTTTAACAAAATTGCTTTTATTGAAAAAGCACCTCTGTTAAAGTGTGTTACAAAAAAAAATAAACACTACATTTACATTTTAGCAGGGGGGCTTCGTCCCCCCTGCACCCCCCACACCCCCCTACTTTAATGTTCTCCCTCCAAGACCACACTACAGTGGGGAAAAGGGAATTTTCCCTTACCAGCACAGTAGTACAGCCTCAGCAACAGGCATACTTACATGAAAGTGCTTCTTCGGTGAAAAGCACTTTCGCGTAAGTATGCCCTGCCATTTGGGTTTCGGACGTTTGCTCATTTGAGCAAATGTCCGGAACCCATATATATATAGAGAGAGAGAGACACACACACACACACAGTTTGTAGTGTAACTAATCAACTAACATGTTTTGGAATGTGGAAGGAAACAGGAGCATTTGGAGAAAATCCATGCAGACACAGGGAAAACATGCAAACCCCCACTGAGGAAGTGGCCAGAGGTCAGGACTGAACCTTAATACTGCAGCTGTAAGGAAGTGATCGTACACTAAGCCAGCATTCGTCCATCTAGTACCACCACAGTACTACCTTTTTGGCTATACTGGGATCATTCCTGTAAAGTTCAATTCCCATGAATTAACACTGCTGAGGAGTCATCTAAGTTAATTACAGAACTCCAGTACAATAAAAAAGTTGGACTAATCCAACTAATAGCTAATATAAACTTAATATTTTACTAAATAACCATATACTGAAACGAAATGTTCATTACTACATTATCACCTATTCACTGGAACTTCCTAAAATCTTCCCCTTAGATGATGTTGTAATTGAATTTAATACAACTTTTCTAAATATCCTAAATAGCCTTGCACCTCCTAGAAGGAAGAGACTGGAAACAAATAATGTAATTTGGCTATCAAAAGAGCAGAATGCTAATGTAAGATAGAGAGAAAGGATGGAAAGAATGGCAAACATATAAAACACCTCAATATCTTGAAAACTTCAGAATGCTTTGCAATTATACTAAAAAGCAAGTAATTAAAGGCAAAAAACAATACTATAATAACTTTCAAAATAATACTAAACACAACTCTAAACATTTTTGGACATCTATTAAAGAAATCTTACATCCTGGCAAAAAATTCAAGCCAAACAAACCCCTCTCTCAATAGCTTACCACTCAAAACTGCAAAACAGTTCAACTCTTATTTTATAGATAGTATAGCATTTCTAACCAAAGATTCATCAGCATCTAACACCAACCCTGCCCAACAACCACATATCACCACATCCACTTTCACCTTCAAAGCTGTGCCCAAATTCTATATAAAACTACTCTTAAACAAACTTAAACCATGCTCTTCTTCAGCTAATAACCTTCCAAGTGAGTACCTAAAAATAGCAAGCAATAGCATTGCTTATCCTGTCTCAGTCCTTATAAATAGGTCAATCCAGGAATCCTGCGTTCCCTCTCTCTGGAAGAAAATCACACATTATCTCTCTGCACAAAGGAGGAAATTCAACAGACATGGAAACTTTAGACCAATGGCAATCTTGGATCTATATTACAACCACAAAAGTCCTAAACAGTGAATATGGAATCATCGACACATATTACCTGAACCATGACTACACCGAACACCCTAAACCGCGAAATTCAAAATCACGAACCGTCATAGTTGTCCAACCTCACTGCGCACTACATACTACCCAAACAAAATAAATAAACCACATACATACACTAACCAAAACCCTACTTCTAACCCTACACTAAACCTTACATACATTACTGTCTATGCACTTATCTTAACCTGCACCCTAACCCTAAGGTCCGTAACTATCGCATACTATTACTGTCTATACACTTACCTTAACCTGCACCCTAACCCTAAGGTCCGTAACTATTGCACACTTACCTTACGAAGCTATACCCAAACAAAATAAATAACCCACAAACATACACTTAACAAAACCCTACTTCTAACCCTACACTTAACCTTACATACATTACTATCTATGCACTTACCTTAACCTGCACTGTAACCCTAAGGTCTGTAATTATCTCACACTATTACTATCTATACACTTACCTTAACCCGCACCCTAACCCTAAGGTCCGTAACTATCGCACACTTACCTTACAGAGCTATGCCACAGAAGGACCAACCATGACAATTCGACATTTTGAATTTCGCGCTTCAGGACGATCAGTGTTTTTGCATATGTGTTGATGTTTCCGTATTCGGGTAAGTGGACCTTCTCGATTTTAATAGGGAACCGGCAATCTTATCTCCCCTCACCAAAATACTTGAAAAATGTATTCAGAATCAATTACTAGACTATCACCTGCAGGAAGAACTCCTATCCTCTACACAACATTGCTTCTGTCCTTCCCATAGTACTAGCACTGCCCTTCTAACCTATAGAGGTACTATCAATAAAGCTATAGATAATGGCAAACTAGTCTCTTCTTTATTTCACAGCAAACTTCTTCTTCAGATGTCCTCACTAGGTCTCTCTCAGACCACCCTTCTGTGGCTGAAAAGCTACCTGTCCAATAGGTATCAGTCAGTAAAATGGCACTACACACTCTCTCCTTACCTACCATTCACCACCAGTATACCACAAAGCTCTATCCTTGGCCCCCTCCTCTTTAACATTTTCACCAACACCCTCTATACTTCCACACAACAGACCACCCTAATACAATACACAAATGATTCTACTCTCATTTGTCCATCTGACAAATGTGGTATACCTCCAAAAATTACTCAGGAAGCTTTAGTAGCCACTGCAACATGGCTTCGTAACTCACAACTTATGCTCACCCCCAAAAAAGATCAAACTACTACTTTTTCCCACTAAATCCCTCTCATGAAAAAACTAAATTTAAAGTCTTCTCTCAAATAATACAACCATTAAAGTTATCCTCATAGCAAACTATTAGGGGTGATATTGGATGATAGCCTTACATTCGACCTGCATATACAAAATTGCATAAGAAAACTTCATCAAAGACTAGGAATGCTTTACAGAGCCAAAAGCTTTCTCACTGATGCAACTAAAACTACACTTGCTACTACTTATCTCCTCCTCACTCTTCTTTATGGTGCTCACATCCTTACTAACCTCCAGACTTCACAAAAATTGAAACTTGAACGATGCTATAACAAAGTTGCTAAATTTTCAGTGCATACCCCTTTCAGAACCCACCACTGTATAGCACTGAAAAGCCTAAATTGGTTAGAACTAGCATATAAACAACTTCTTACCATCTATAAAATTATCCATCTGCCTGCCCGGCACTAAAAACAGTCACCACAACTATGTTCTCAGTTGGTCATTGCGTTCCAGTGACCAAAATCTCCTGTCAGTCATAAACCTAGCAAATTTGCTGGGCATTGTCTATACTCATACAAGGTTGCTAAGGCCTGGAACTCCTTACCTGTATGCATCAGGTTTATACACACCCTTCCATCTTTCAAAAACCACTCTGAAAGACTTCCTAGCTGAAATCTTGCTCTGTTCTTGCTCAAAACCAGGATAACCTATATCCCTAAATGTGAACAAGTACCTTTTCATTCCTTACACCTCCTTACTCTCCCTTCTTCACTTACTCCTTTACTGCTATCTAATTCTCTTCTCTCTAAATATACCATAAACCTGTTTCCCCTGACTTCATATTGCAATTCCTATTTGTATTACACTAACTTACCTTTAACTTCTCTACAAACTGTCTAAAATGTGTCTAAATATTAAATGATTGTCATATATTTGGTCTCAATTTTTAAATAATGATTTTATATTATGTCTAATTTGTTATAATTATTTAAACTGCAGATTTTTTTTTATTTTGAAGATTGTAAAATTATTGGATGGATGGCAGGCATTTTTCTTACCTAGTCTTCTGTAGTCTTCCCCCATCCTTACCAACACCCAAACTACCTCAATGCAGAAACTGGAACAAACATACAACAAAATTGCCAGATTTATTCTAAACCAACCACTCTCTTCACATCACTGCCTCTCACTAAACAAACATCAGTGGCTGGAATATCCACACCTTCTCCTATAATTGCAACTCCACACTACCTTTTCCATACTCAACAACCCCTCTGCCTGCTTACAGTCACAACTCCACACTACCTTTTCCATACTCAACAACCCCTTTGCCTGCATTGCTCTCACCACCTATGTTACTCTCTACTCCCCCGATCCCCCCACGGCCTCTCTGGAGTGCTGATCAGCATCTTCTCTCAGTTTATAAACCCAAAAGGAATATTGGCAAACTACTTTACAAACACTCTTGTCTCACTAAATTAGAACAAACTCCCTCTCCATATTAGATCCAACCTTTTCTTTCCCTGTTTTAAAAAGGAGCTTAAATCCCACCTACTAAACTTAAAATTATGCCATTGCCTTGGCCACACGTAATCTTAGTCGTTCCTACTGTATAATCTGTTGCATCTCTTAACTTTCTTTCTCTGTTAGTAACTTCTGCTTAAACTAACCTCCTAAACCCTCAGCTCTACTACTATAGCCCCCCCTTCTTTCTCTCCCCCTCCCATTCTCCACACTGTTATCCTTTTTCCCCCCACTTCCTATCAATGTCTATACATTGTCCTTCTTTTGAACAGCAATTATCTTTTTGTTTTTACTCTCATATGTATGTTTTTCTCTTTATAATTAATTTTGTATTTGTATCGTTATTTTTAATAGTTTTTGCCCTGTATGTTTACCTTTGCTTATGTTTGCTGGGGCTTTTTCCCCTTGGGTCTCCACTGAAAATGGGTTGCTCACTATCAATGCAATGCAAATGACTAATAACCTTTTCTTTTTACAATTATTTTGTATTATGATTGTTATTTAATATTTGTGTATTGTCACTTTATCTTTACTTATGTTTGCTGGAGCTTTTCCCCTCGGTTCTCCACTGAAAATGGGTTTGTTTTCAAACTCAGTTGGATTAACCCAGTTAACAAATGTGAAATAAATAAATAAATTGGTCTTAAAATGTTTTGTAATAATTTGGAGCTTTTCCCCCAGGGCCTTCACTGAAAATGGGAGTCTACCCAGTTAGACTTTCCAGTAATCAAATGTCAATAAATAAATAAATGCTGACTTTACCTTTATTCAGTAAATTCAAAGACAAGTCACTTGAATGCTTTTTTGAAGGGGTAAATTAATATAGCTGTCCAAACTGATCAAATACTGTGGGGCAAAAAAAGGTATTGAAGAATTAATGATCACTCACTGAAGAACTACCTTCTCCAAATGCATGGTATTAAAACATATCCTAAGCAAAAGACCTAGTCTGCTCAAGGAATGGTTAATGAGATCCACATAGGTTCATAGATAAGTACTAGGCTAGCTGCCATTGAGGGCCATTTTAAGCCTATCCACTTTCATTTTTTTTGTTCTTGGATTAACCTATTCCATTTGGTTATAGATTAGCCTTAACTATCCCATGATTGATAATTATATATTACCCCTAGTGAGAATAACTGGGATCATATTGTCGATAATTTAAGGGGAAGGTATAATAGATAATTGTATCTAATATGTAATAGTATATCACAAGGTCAGATATGTTTCATCTACAGATATCTAAATACTGTCACAGACTCCTACAGGGCAAAGCTGAATGTGGCTAGGTTTTGGGTAGTACATAGGAAAAGGAAGTTTGTTTCTTTTTTTGAAGTATTGTATGTCAATTTGTTTTATGTTCTATATAAAGAATGTTCAATATGTTTTGGTGGATGTTTTGTATGTTGATCAATCATTATATAATCATATATTAGTGTACTACCTTTAATCAAAAATCAGTATATGTGAATGTAGTACATTTAATTGAAAAAATAAAATAACGACTAAAACAAATTGAAAGTGAAAAATATAACAAACAAAAAATAAAAATGCTATTTTTTGCAGGGTAGGCCCACACTGCTAGCTAATTTTATATACCAACTCTAATATCATACAACAGTGGGGAAATGGAATATTCCCATTCCATACTTTACTGTAAACTCACACATAGTAATATGGGGATTCTGCGATCATATGACTATTCTTTAAATTTTTCTGGTACTGCAAACATTCAATATCTAAAAGTTCGATAAAAGGCTGTTTTCCATATATATATATATATATATATATATATATATATATATATATACATGAATTCACTATACAATCTCGAAATACTGAAATTTAGAATTTCAGTATTTCGAGACTGAATAGTCGAAAAACAACATACACGAAAACCCACAATCAAGAATATTACAATCGTGATCATTCACACACACACACACACACAAACCAGGACATAATCACACACACACATACACCTACCTAACTAAACAAACATAACAACACACACAAACACAGTTAACCTACCTATAAGCAGGAGGTCAAGCCCCCAACACCCCCCTACTTATATATTCTAACTCCGAGGTTGCACTAAACACACAAACACACAACAAACACCACCACACACACTCACACACACTAAACTCCCTACCCATTATCCTCAAACACACAACACTTACCTGAAACCCCAGATAAATCCACAAACTGCAACACACGTCACGAACACGACACCACGATAGTGGTGAATTCGACATTTGCAGATTTGGCATAGTGTAGTTTTGGTTAACTGCACTTTCCACTATTCGGTCTCGACGTACTGAATTTCGACATTTCAGTACGTCGAGATTGTCTAGTTTATCCATATATATATATATATATATATATATATATATATATATATATATATATATATATATATATATATAAATATATATATATATATATATATATATATATATATATATATATATATATATATATATATATATATATATATATGGGTTTACTGCTTTTCATCGAATACCACGCATTCGAAAAAGAGCAGTAGACTACTCAGTTACGCGAAAGTGCACTTATTCGAAAGTGCACTTTCGCGAACACAGCTTCTATGAACGGATCGCACCACAGTGGAGGACAGCAGGAAAACATGCTATGTCCTCCACTGTGGTGTGGTAGTTTTGGACCTTAGGGTTAGGGCACGGGTCATGGTAAGGGGATAGCTAGTAGGGCTATCCCCTTACCATGACCTGCGCCCTAACCCTAAGGTCCATGACTACCGCACCACAGTGGAGGATAGCCTGTCCTCCACTGTGGTGCGGTAGTCACGGACCTTAGGGTTTGGGTGCAGGTCATGGTAAGGGGATAGCCCTACTAGCTATCCCCTTACCATGACCCGTGCCCTAACCCTAAGGTCCGTAACTACTGCACTAAAATCAGTAGTAGCCCGTTCACTGAAGTGGGTTTCGCGAAAGTGCACTTTTGATTAAGTGCACTTTCGCATAACCCAGGGTCTGCTGTGTGAGTTTGAAGAAGTGTATTTTTGAACTTATACAGTAGACCCATATATATATATATATATATATATATATATATATATATATATATATATATATATATACACATCAGTAGAGAAGCCTAGGACAGTGCTAATATTAAATAATGGGTGGATGTTATGCTGTTTGTTGATAAGTATGTGGAAGCGCATTATGTGTTCAAGAACTTGCTTGCAAATTAATTTTTCATTAATTTGGGACAAGGGATGGAGAAAAATTTAAGGTCTGACTGAAGTATTTCGGTAGTGTGGGCTTAAGAATCTTTGAGATGGGAATTGTAGCTTGTTACAGATCCCCCAACATGCCCCAGGATTCCCACTCCTCTTTTCTTGATATACTGGAAAATATTAGGGTTCAACCAAACACCCTAATAATGGGTAATTTCAACTACCCCACCATTAACTGAGAAAAATACTCATGTACCAACTCTTTTGCTCAATGCTTTCTGGAATTCATAAATTCCAATGCCCTGGATCAACTTATCCACACCCCCATCAGGGGCAACAATATCCTAGACCTTGTCATTACCAATATGAGTGACCGGTGTTCCACACCTGAAGTCAACTCCTCGTTAGTCAGATCCAACCATAAGCTAATCACCCTAGATATCTGCATCCTGCCCCCACCCACCATTAAGGAAACCATGGTAAAAAATTTCTCCAAAGCCAACTTCATGGTTCTTAAGACAGAAATGGCGACCTTCATGACTTCCATGCAGATAGACAATACAGTTACGACTGATGAATCCTACACAAATGCACTCTATAAGCACTTACACAAATGCATGGATTGTGCTATCCCAAACAGAACCAAGATGCTATCCTCCAAAAAAAGGAAACCAATCTGGTGGTCACCTGCCATAAACAAACTCTACAACAGAAGGAAGAAACTGGTGCAAAAGAGAGTAAAATCCCATGAGTGGAGAAGCTCCCTGGTCAGCCTCAGTAAGAAGCTGAGATCCCTTATAAGATCCTCCAAAGCTAGCTACGAAAACAAAATCACCACTAAATCCAAGGACAACCACAAAGCATTCTATAGCTATGTCAAGAATCTCAGTGGCAACACTCAGATCTGCTCTGTGTTACAACACAACAGCATGAAAATTACAGAACCAAATGATATTGCCAACATCCTGGCAGATAGGTTCAGTGCTAATTTTTCCCCCCTCTCACCCCTAAAGGGCCCATATCTATACCGGAAGAATGCAGAGTCCCTGTAATCACATCTATGCAGGCAAAAGCTGCACTCTCTAAAACCAAATACACAGCATCCATGGGATTGGACAACATCCCAGGCTGCATTTTACATGAACTTTAGAACGAACTGGCTCCCCACCTAAGCACCATGTTCAATCACAGTCTCACGTCAGGCTTTGTGCACACTGAATGGTGCACAGCAACAGCTATCCCACTCCACAAAGGGGGAGCCACCACTGATCCTGGGAACTATCACCCTATTAGCCTGATGAGCCTGGTCTGCAAGGCCATGGAACACATCATCATGGAACTCATAAACAAAGTCATTGGTAACCTCCAATCTCTGGACCCCACCCAGTTCGGGTTTGTGAAAGGTAGATCATGCCTTCTGAACCTGATTGACTTCTTTGAGGCAGTCGCCAAAGCTGTAGACGAGGGTAAGGTGGTTCACACTATCTTGACCTTGCCAAGGCTTTCGACACCATCCCCCATTTTGAAATTATAGCTAAACTCACTAAACTAGGTATACATCCCTACGTCACAAGATGGGTTGCCAACTGGCTCACTGAGAGAACCCACACTGTAAAAGTTGCAGACTCCAAATCTGACTTCAAACCAGTGACAAGTGGAGTACCACAGGGTTCAGTCCTGGGACCCCTCCTGCTTGGTATCTACTTCTCTGAAATACAGGCTAACACAGAAGGCCTCTGGCTAATGAAGTTCACAGATGACTGCAAATTAGGAGCCATAGTCGAGTCCCCAAATGATGTGGACATCCTACAGAAGGGCCTCACTGAGACAGATACCTGGTGTCAGACGCATGGCCTCAAGCTCAATGCCAAAAAGTGCATTGTCATCCCCTTTGGTAAAAACTCTGTACCCATGAACTACCACATAAATGGCAGTCTACTTAACGCCGAATGTGTGATAAGAGACCTTGGGACCCAGGTGGATAGCAGTCTCTCCTTTGATAATCACATTGCCACAGTAGTTAGGAAATCCTTCTATGTGGCACACCTCATCACAAAAGTGTTCTCATCCAGGAAAAAAGAGGTCATTGTTCCCCTCTACTCGGTACTCATTAGGCCCATTATAGAGTACAACACCCCTTTTGGAATGTACCTCACAAGGCATCTGCAGCAGCTGGACAGGCCACAGAAGTACCTCACAAAGAGGATTACTGGCCTCAAACAGATGCCCTACACTGACCATCTCAAAAAACTCCAGCTTTACTCTGTAGCATATCGCCTACTCCAAGGAGATCTCTGCCTAACATATAAAGTTTGTCAAACCCAGAGCTGTTGGACATGCTACACCTAAAGAAATCCCAATCCCTCCAAGCTACATGCTCTTTGGACCTAAACCTTGTCACCACAATAAACAGGACATGCTGGAGAGATAGATTCCTGTCCCAGAGACTTCCTATACTCTGGAACAAGCTACCCATCTATGTCAAGCAAAGTTCCTCATTAACACTCTTCAAGAAAAATCTTGATGAGTGAATGGGAAATAGGAAATACACCCCACGGATCACTTCTGTGACTCTGCTCAACAGGGGCACAGGAAATTAACTTTCTTGGGTGGCGTAAGCCAGGGAACCCTGTTGGCTTGTCCTATGAACCTATGAATAACTGTGGCAAATTTCCATTCATTGGGGGTGGTTCTCACTTTATAGTGCACAATGTTTTCACAGTAGTATGAATAATCTGGATTGGTGCTAAACAGGTTGTAGACCAATTTGACAGATCACAGATTTTTTTTTTTTTTTTTTTTTAGTTAAGTTGGAGTCATAGGCTGGGTCTGCTTAGATAATAAAATTGGACTAGCAATTATTACGGGTCTGTGAGAGTGGAAAAGTGATGTGGTGGGAAATGAAGCAAGGAAAAATAGCTTGAGAAGTTATCTGCGGATGTGTTTAAAATGTGTTGTTTTTTAGTTTCTTCATGAATAGCCCATGGTGTTGAGATAGTGTGTTGCTTTAATTTGATAAAGGAATTAAGGGCTTTTGTAGGATTAATATTTATCCCTATAATGCATACTCTCTTTGGGGTGGCATGAACCAGAGACAGGAATTTCTTTGTAACTGATGTTTAGTTACAGGGTCTAGTGAACCTGAATTGGAACAAGGTATCATTAAAAAGAATAAGATACTGCAGGGATTGAAGGCTGTGTACACTGGAGACTAGTCAGTGGATATGAGTGAGAGGATTACTTTGTTTTGTTTGGATTATGGGCCATAGTAACCACATATGATGACAGAAGGGAATTTTGTTTTTTAAGGAGGAATACAAAAGTATGGTGCAATGGTCACTTGAACATGTCACAGAGAATTGTGTTGCAAAAACTCTTACTGGGTATTGGGCTTCTCTTATATCAAATACATACCACAATGCCTTGTCAGCTTCTCTGTATATTTCAGTGCAAATATAACCCCTAAATAAGTAATGAGCTATTTGTCCTACTGCTACTTCTTTTGATAAGACCTGCCTCTTTCTTATTTCATTTAAGACCACGTTTTTCAGATAATATTGCCTGCATATGCAGAAAGGCATGAAAATTCTGTAATCAAAACAATATATCTGTATTCAAATCTTTTGGAATCATATATACTAAACAGTACAGCCCTCAAAAATATAAATATAGTAAAATTGTTTTCACCCATTTGGTTTCCTCGTGCATTATGTTTTTCTTCTCATACTTAGCTCCTGCTTTGCATGGTATGTAACCAGCCTTTGTACATATGCAATTGAAACTCTAATTGGCATCTCACCACACTACTTTACAAGGATTTTACTACATAGCTATCCTAACAATGGATCTAAGATCACCACCTTAAACTGATCGTGAAAAGCTAATATGTAGCATTTACTTTCCTTAAATGCACTGTTGATCTATATAGTCTATATACTGAGGAACATATGGTAGGCCAATCCTCTATGTAGTTGGATATATAGGATAATCTCTCAGCTATCAATAAGAATCAAATAAAATGAATCTAACTGACTGATGTCTAGTCTCACAGTTAGTAATATCAGACTATTCAACAAGTTTGTATATAAAGTTCTGTTTTCCACTAGTCATTACATTCAGTTTATTCACCTTACAGTACAATAAAGAGATCATGTCTTACTTTTATAGCTAGATTCACAGCTTACAGTCTATAGATATGACTTAGTTTCACTGTTTTCCAGTGGTCTCAGGGGTTATTACTGCTTTTCTTTGCTGTTTCTTATTTTACCATTTTTATCATTATATTTTACACCCTGACATTCTCATGACAGTGTTTGCTCTTTTGGTTTATTTATTTAAGTTTGTTTACTGGGGTACAGCACTGATCTGTATGATCACTTATACAATATGATTACTAAATTGAGCCTTCTAAGATATCAGCTATCGTCCATTTAACAGTCATATCCAACTGCTATACCCATCCATCCACAATCCTTTTCTCCCCCATTTTCGCACATGAGGTTGGGGTATCACTTCAGCAGTGACAATCATCTGGAGCCAAGGTTTTCACTGCTGGGTGGTTACAGAAAGTAATCTCCATTGCTAACAGCATAACTCCAAACAAATATCTTCCAGTATTGTTTCTTGCACTATCACATGATACGTAACCTAAACTATATTGGTAGCAATGTAGGAAAAGACTGTATTTAGTCTTCTGAATATTACTTGTAGCTTGCTAATGCTCTTAATTCCTGTTTGCTCTTTGATAGTTTTGCCTGGTTTATTTTCTGCTGTACTGCACAATTTTTACCGGGCTGCACTGCACCCCTGAACTACTGCTTTAGGGGGTTTAATTACCTATTTGATCCCTTCAACAGCATGGCAGTGACATCTTAAGACTTTTAAGTTAGCATTGAGACCTGTGGTACCAACTAGTGATTTTTTCACCTTGTATTGACTTTGCGCTTCACTGTCAAGAAAGAATAGTGAATTTGCACTGAGCTAAACATTTATTTGCAGTTAGCTTGTCGGCGCTCTCACTTTCTTTTGTCGGTTTACTTCTTTTTGCATGCTTTATTTTCTTCTTTGTTGCACAACTTTGTGTTTGTTTGTGCATCACACATGATCCTACTAACCTATGTGATACAGTAATCAGTGGTCAGCTGCTCTCTTCATTATATTGCAGTAGACCTAAAGTTCAGCTCCTTAAATAGTTGTGCAGCACACAGCAGATCCAGTGGTGGCTGGTGACTTCAAATCAAAGGAGGGCTGCAGGACACAGCTGAATGGGTGGTGCCAATGGGAAGGGGTGTGGCCAACTAGAAAGGGGCAGAGCTATGCTCAAAATCACAGAAACTGAGACTTTAATTAAATATGCTGCCCTGGGTGCCAAACCATCATTATGAGAGTCTAATCAAGGCAAAATGAAGTGGAGAAGAAAAAAAATATTTCAATGCATTGGCTACATGCCAGCTTACTTAATATCTAGATGGAAAAAAAAGGTTGTGAGGCATGAAAAAATAAATTACTTTTTAAATACATTACTGGAATGCCAGTCAAAATCAAGTATAAAAAAACAAGCAGCACTTAGCTCAAACCACTTCTCCTTGCACTGCAGTTCTAATTATAATTTATATTCAGCTTTATAAAAGTACCAAGTAACTTGCTGAAAATAGCAATCTCTGTGATACTCCCACTTGTAAAAATGTTTCTTACCCAAAAAGACCTACTGCCTGACAAAAACTATCTACTTGTTTCATGGGGAAAATGTGATCAAAGTAAAAAAATGAACAACAAACAAGGAACAAGCTCAAGATAAATTGCTTAAAGGATTATTGCACAGGTTGTGGACCACACATGATAGAATGACTTTCTATTTAGTTTACGGGTAAAGCCTGCAAAGATTACTGCAAGTCTCCAACAAATGTAATGAGCTTCTGAAAATACTGTAATCCTGTCCTTTATGACAAATACTGTCATATGCATTTCAATACCTAAGGCTTATATGTTATCTAGTTATGTAAATATTCTCTGCATGGCAACAACAAAGAGGCTTTCAATGTTGGTAATTCTTTAACAGTATGCTTATTAAAGCTTACTTGCATCTTACAATCTCAGACAAGCTTATCTGATGGTCATTAAAGCATTGCTACTTAAACACAGAGCAACAGGCACTGCAACAACATGCATTTTCTGAATGATAAGAAGTTTAAATCAACAGTATAAAAATATGACAGAAAACCAGAACATTCTGCAAAATCAAGGACAGATGAAAAGCCACTGTGGTATTTGTGTTTACTTTGGATGGGGGGATACTCTGAACACTTACACTGCATAACTGCTCCTTGCCTTGTTTGGACACATCCTGAGTCACTACCTACATGAGGGAGTGGGGTACAACAAGTATGTCACAATTTGAAATGTCTCTAGCTGACGGTGATGGCCCTGACACATTTGTCATACCTCTCATACTTCAAACCAAGAAATCTGGACAAAGCCATGAATAGAAGTGAGACAAAGGCCCAAAAATAAGAACAATTTTTAAATATTGCCCTTATAAACTTAGAAAGATAATAGAATAGTAGGTCTTGCATAAGAATGAATTTTCTGAAGGGTATGAAATCTGAAACTCAAATGTCTGTCATTATTTTCTAACTTTAGTCTTTAATGATTTGCCACCAATTTGCCAGAAAACCACAATTTTATGAAAAACAAACCAACAATGTGATGCAAATATATGACATAGTCACACAATACAGCTGGGAACCTGTCAAAGAAGGGACAGTTTTTTTTTAATATTAGTACTGTTAAGTTGAGCAGCTGACAAAATAAGAGAATCTACATGCATTTCTGAAATAAAAGTAATCTATAACTCTGATCATTACAATTATTTATTAATTGTAAACCCTCTGCATTTTCTTCCAAAATTGCCATTTTGTGGAGGGATTATTAGGAGGAGAGCAACATTTGAGCCAAAATCAGGGACAGTTGAGAAGTTTGGATATACCTAATTCTATAAAGCGATTTATTTGCATGTACATCTCAACCTCATAATGCATAAAATCTGGACAAGGCCAAATATATTGGGGGAACATACAAACAATACTAAAAATTGCTCTTGTATAAACTTAGACAGTTGATAGAATAGCAGGTCTTGCTTTAACATGCATTTTTCTTAAGGGTATGAAATTTGAAACTCAATGTCTGTCATTATTTAGTGAGTTCATTCCTAAATGATTTGCCAGAAAAAAAAACAACTTTTATGAGGAACAAACCAAAAATTAGAACCAAAAATCTTATTAATTGTGTGAAAATCTGGACAGTTGAGAGGTATATTTCAGCCGGCGCTGTCTTTGAGTTTGCTGCCCTTCCCCCTTCACCAAATCATGGTCAATTGGGGCCTTCCTCCTGCAGCCATTCCAGTGTCCCATTACTTGTCTATTTTGCCCCATTTACCAAAAACACTGTATTGTGCATACTGATTTACTTCTACTATGATTTGGATTTCAATTAAAAGTTTTATTTTACATTTTACAGCACAAACACTAATAGACACCTGCTAAACAAAGCAATGCAGTCTCACAATGAAAATAGACAGCATTAAAACTTTTCTGCCCTTGAAACTCACATTCATTGAAACAGCATTGAAACTCGCATTCAAAGAAAATACATCTGGCCAATGGCAGATAAAGATTAACTCTGAGCTATTTTAAAATCATTGGCCCCTTACACACGAAACATATATGTGTTCTTTGATACACCTTCCTGATTGTATTAAATTATATTCCTTGTATAATACAGTACAGTTGTTAGAGGACATTTTAAATGTATTGTTTTGAACATTTTTCCAATAAACAATGAAACAAAATGCATACACCAATAATGACAAAACTGTCCAATTCAGAACATTTCCATCATAAAAGTCTGCTCAAACTTCTACAGTCCACCAGTATCAGTAAATATGCACAATCTCAGCAGAAGTAAAAGTAATCTAAATAATTCCACATTAAGGTTGCTGCTAGCAAACAACTTTATATTTCATTGTTTCATCTGCAAATAAAGTGCCTGTTGCCCTTCAGGAATAAATTGCCTATGTTACATTAAAAAATGATAAGCTAGTAATATTGCAGTAGGGAATGGATGGCAAACTGATAACAGGTTCATAGTTACTAGGTATCTCTGCCAAAGAAGACATTCTCAGGACTGCAGCAGCCAACCCTTTATAAAAGTACAACACAGTACAGTATCAGCAATGACTCTACATACTGTGGGAGTAGAATCCACAGCCTTCTGCATCAAAAGCAAGTATTTAACCTGTTATGCTATTAACACTGCAAGCAGACAGCATAAGTAGCACTAAACTTCTCTTCCCCTGAAGCTCTCAGCTCCTTGTAAAATCCACTCGACACTCAACTGTATCCCTCAACTTTGCAGTACAATAAATCTGGAAAAAGCCAAAATTTATTGGGGGGGGGGGGACAAAAGCCCAAAAAACAGGTACACATTTTAAACATTGCTTGTATAATCTTGGAAAGTTGCTAGAATAGAATGTTGTGTTACCACCATGCATTTCACTACCAAGTCTTGAACCCAGGACCCTGTGCACTACAGTCAGAGCAACATACCACTATGCCAAATCATCTGTTTCTTAAAAGACAGGAAGATTAAAACTTAAATCAATATCACTTAGTGAATTTAGTTCTCCTCATAGCTCTCAACCTCTTAGCACAAAATACCTGGACAAAGCCAATAATGGGAGAATACAGCCCCAAACATATTCAGTGAATTCAGTTCTCACCATAGCTCTCAACCTCTTAGCACATAACATGTGATCAAAGTCAATAATGGGAGAATACAGCCCCCAAACATATTCATTGAATTCAGTTCTCACCATAGTTGCCAACCTCTTACCACAAAAAGCCAATAATGGGGGAATACAGCCCCACAAATAGGGGCAACTTTCAAATATTGATCTTATAAACTTAGCAAATTGCTAGAATAAAAGATTTTGTGTTACCGTGTACTTTCTGAAGAGTATGAAGTCTGAAATTCAAATGCCTGTCATTATTTAGTGAATTCAAAATCTAGAACACCACAGATTTTATGAGGAACAGAGCAGAACAAAAATATGAAGCAAAAATCTGAATAGTTTTCACAAGTCATGGTGGGTAGGGAATTCAGGCTCTTGCTACCTGCACCCAAGGTACAGGGTTTGAGCCTGAGTTACTCTCTGTAGCCACCAGGTATATTTCCTGAGGTTTCTCTCTAGCCACCAGGTATATTTAACTGGGGCATTACACACATGTATACACCCACACACACACACACACACACACACACACACACACACACACACACACACACACACACACACACACACACACACACACCAGTACCTGATTTCAGAATTGTTGCAGCTTCATTCAAAATAATACAAAGTCCATTCTTCCCATGAGAGCAGCTATCTATATGTGCCTGCAGATGTTGCAGTCCGATCCCCTTCCAGTCTATGCAGTTACAAACACATAGACTTCTGAGCATCTGTACTCTGATGCCTTCTCTTCATAATCTGGACTGGTTAAATAGAAGTCCAGATTCCTGCACGTATGCGCATCATTCTGGCAACTCGACGAGCATGCATGCGCAGAGTTCTGGGACTCGCAGCTAATTATTTTATTCCTTTTTTCTTTTACTTTACAGCTGGAGGGCTGCAGTCCTGCAGTCCAATAGCACGAGCTGCCCCTTAGCAGATCACATCCCAGGACACTAACTCTGGCATCTGTGCTTGTAGATGAACCAGTTAAATAGCTGTACAATGCACAGCAGCTTGCAAGTCAACATAAATAACTGTATTACAGATGCTTGTATTTATCTATGGTACTGAATTTTTCTTGATGTATTCTACAGTTTGCTTATTGTGCTGGTACCTGCATAACTTTTAAATCGGATGAACAGTCATGTAGCACCTATGTATCATTTTTGATTTGTACTGTGCTAACCATGCCCATGCTGTTTCTCTGTAATACTTTAGAACTGCTGTAATGTACTTAGCAGGCTTGTGGTACCCATATCCAAAGACAAAGTTACAAAGGGATGTGTTTCTCCTCGGGCCTCAGCTGAAAATTGGCTTTGTTCCAAGTCAGACTTTTCTGGTAAACAAATATTAAATAAATAAATAAATAAATATATATATATATATATATATATATATATATATATATATATATATATATGTATATATATATATATATATATATATATATATATATATATATATATAGCCATAGGCTGCATTGTTTTTGCCTGTGCTCATGTGCTTGCTAGTCTTATGGCACCTTGCTAGTATGCTGTGCCATTTTACCAGTGCTGGTACCTTGCATCGCTTTTGAACTGCTGTGCTCTGAATGCTAGCCCTATGGTGCCTGTGCTTATATGCATCTTTGTGCATTACTGCACTGTGTGCATCTAGTTCTGTCTTATTGCTCTGAGTGTATTGCATCTGTTTTTCTACCTAGTTAGTGGCACCCATATACAGACACATTTACAGCACCACTGCATACATTGTTTGACCATATGCCTAATCTTAAACTGGTCTGCATCCACATAGCACATGAACTACTGCATCTCAGTTGACATAGTACCCTGAACTGTTATTAATGAGCAGCTCCTCCAATCATATCAGTTGCAGCAGTTGGCATAGTACCCATTATTATTGAACTCCTTCTTCATCAAATGTCCTGATACCACAAGACCACAGACTACTCTTAACTTATTTGTTGCTAGCCTACTAACATTAAGCACCTTGAGGCAGCATAGTAACTGCCTCATGTTCACTGACCACTTCTTATTGTGTCTAACACAAATTCTACTTATGAGAGACATATACATTTTTAAAATGCAAGCAAGCCTCTCATGTCACCCTGTTGTCAGAGCTCCCCATAACATTGTATCACCACTGCACAACGCTAACACTAAGCCCATGTATGCTGAGGTATGAACTAAATGCCATTGTAAGCTGATAATTTACACATTTGGATAACCTCCACAAAATACAAGAGACTAGATGAGAAGAAATTACATGCCACAAAAGAAATGACGTTACAAATCTTAACCTTTACATCTAACATTTGCATATGTTTATCCTGTGTCATTAAAGCCCTAGTAGGGTATAACCATTGACATATATATTTGAACAAAATAATATGCTCAGTAAAGGAGAGCCCTTTACTGGAAGGGCATGTCTGTTCCATTCATGTCACTAGCAGTAATGTAATGTAGACCTTGGTTAGGTAGAGCCAAGATCCAGTGATTCACTAAAGAGAATCATTTGCACTTATACATCTATACTGTAGCAGGCAGTAGGCTAAGGGAATATAAGCAGAGAAGGAGTGTATGCTGTTGTATAGATTATGTTCTAATAATGGATGATAGAGAAAACATACAGAAGTATGGAATAGTACATCCAGTGTGAAGGGAGAAGATGGGAAAAGTAAAAGGTGTTCAAGAGAAAGGTTGTCAAGGTTATAAAGCAATAAGGAAAGGGTATGGATAAGTAATACCATCAGTTACAATTCTAGTCTTTAGTAAGTTGAATGTTAAATGTCATCTTAAAAGCAGAATGTGAGGGGACTGAGACTGCAAAAGGAAGGCTTTTCCATAGTTATGAGACATAAGTGTAAAAATGTAGTTCCATGTTGATTAAAGAGAAATGATGGTTATGAATGGAACAGCTTTGTTGACTTAAGCTTATGAGAGAGTAGAGCAGGAGGAATTCATGGTGGGGCATTCAAATAGCAGAGAATATTGCAAGTTACTTTTAAACATTACACACAAAATCATACCCAAAAACTAAATACAAATTTTTCATTATCAAAAAAAAAAATAAAACAGTGTACAGAATCAAATATAAACGTTACACTTTATTTCAATGAGTGATTGTTCTTGGAGAGCGCCTAGCAGTAAATCTGACAATTCTATGTAAACGTGCTGGATCTTGCTGATAAGGCTACGGTGATTAGGATAGAAGAGCTATAGTAGGTAGTGGGAAGTAAACATGATATGGTAGTAGATATATGAGCTCATTCAGTCGTAAAACATCTTTGTGTGGTAATACAGCTTAAATATTTCTCTTTTTTACACTGGAAGATGAAAATCATGATCCTCAGTAAATGTGGAAAGTCAAGTACCTTAACAAGGAAATCATCATGAAAGAAGATTTGAAACTCCATAGAGTTCATGGGGTTGAAGTATAGTGAGCAAAGTACAAAACTTTAATTGTACCAGTATTAATATGAAAACTAGATTACTGTAGCCAACAAATAACACTGCAGAAGAAGTTTTGCAGTTAGAAATTGAAGTCACAAAGGTCAGTGCCTGTACAGAGTATTGCTAAATCACTGGCATGAAAAAGGGGAGTAGCAGTTAATTACGGGGTTAACAAAGCTAGGGAGAAGCATAGGGCCAAGGAGCCATTCTTAGCGATTACCCAGAAGAACATCAAGAGACTGTAAGAGGGTATCGTCCATTTTCAGACTAAATTCTTCCTACTATATGTCTGGAGAATCAGTTGTCATATTAAAAAGCGACAGAGCACATACAACAAAGAGAAAGTTAAGAGTGTCAAATACTTTTAGAAACATCAGGAAAATACCACCAGCAGAAAAGCATAGGTTAATGGGTATCTTTGTTGATCAAGGACTATGGTGTCAGTGCTACTTTAAGGTCTGAAGCTATGCTTGCACTGGCAAATACTTGTTTATGTTATGCATTATCTTCCATTTACAGCAACTTCATTGCTGACAGAGTGCATCAAGTACACTATTCGTATCAAATATGCATGTGACAGACTTATGAGAATTATGTGAGATATTGGAAAATAAGCTATTTGTTAAGTAAGAGATGCAGCTTATCCAGTAAGTGCTTAAATGGACTATTAACATGGGCTAATATGCCCTTATTTCCCATCAAATTTATGTTTTTAAGTTATTCATATCAAAATGACAACATATCATTTGCAGAGAGACAGCACAGAGTGGCAATTATGAATAATATTATATAAAACTGGAGACGTATTTAAATCCCTAACCATTATAGGTATCCTGCATCTACATGAACAAATGACTTGGCTTTTTTTCTGGTCAGACAGAGTATGTGCACCTACTTAAATTTTGCTGGTTGGATGGCGTAAAAAAAAAAAAAAACATACATAACAGATTATATACGGCTCACTAAAATTCTAGTTAAGATTTAGAATTTTATTTGTTGTGTAATTTGTTGCTCCTACTCATTGATTCAAGATCTGTGGTTCTAATGTTTAATCTGGCTCATGAACCTGACATGAATTAATTGTCTTCTTCTTCTTCTTTTGGCTTTTCCCAGTTAGGGGTCACCACAGCGGATCACCTATCCACTCATGATTGGCAGTGGAGTTTTATGGTGTTGAGTTGCTAGCCCGGCACCCAACCTTCCACAGAAGGCACACACACTCACACCTAGGGCCAATTTAGAGTGTCCAATCCACCTACAGCATGTTTTTGGGATGTGGGGGGAAACCGGAGCACCCGGAGAAAACCCATGCGACCACAGGGAGGACATGCAGACTCCGCACAGAAGGCACCCCAGCCGAGGATCGAACCGGAGAACCTCTTGCTGTGAGGTGGCAATGCTAGCTGCTGCACCACTGCGGCCACCCCTTTAATTGTAATACCTATAAATTCACAGCCCTGCTAAAGGGGCAGTATGTCTGCTTTGATATGCATGTTGTGTTCATGAAACACTCAGTGAGTTATGAACTGGTCTATTGCCTACTACAAAGTATTAAAGGTTTTGTAGCAGAGAAAAATACTAACTGGTAAATAAAATTACAACATTCTTGATTACAAGATATGTAAGGAGAGAAAATGCTAACTTATACATAAATGAACCTAAAACACCTTGACTTAATGTGTTACAACCAGGTAGACAAACCACAAAGCAAAATATTCCCAGAATTTATTTTATTTACTTATTTATTTATAATTTAACTGGGTTAATCCATTGGCCTGAAGAGCCTTTTCAGAGCTTATGCAAGTTACAAATCTACGAGTAATCAAACAATCATTTTTAAATGCCTATTGATAATGCACTTAATGTGTAATGAATTGAACTTTAATCAATTACTAAGCATAGACCAACTAACATATGATACTCTGGATTAGGTGAGGTGATGTGCATTTGCATTTGTATAGCAGAGATGACAAGGCTGAATGGCATACACGTCTAAGTATTTTGTTTAGCCCCACTATGCTGTAGTGGATGAATTTAAACATGCCATGGTTAACTGGTAAGCAAATTTATTGAAGCCCCTACAGAATAGATAGCCATTTATTCTAGTGTATACATAAATAGGAATTTACCATGGAGGAGAAGATTGTTTCATCAACTGAAATGTTCTAACAGAATAATTGCAGTGTGTACTTATGATTCACTGCAGCTCGCCTAACCCTTTACAACCTGTTTAGTAATACCAGAAGTGAAATATTACAGAAAATTACATGCAGGGAGGATACTGTGAATTCCTTGCCAGACTACAAGAACTCCATAGCAACCATTTCACTTTCCAGTACGGAAGACAGAAAAGCAATTCCACGTGTCAATTTTCAGTTCCAAAGTTCCCTGGAGGTTTAGCAAATGACACATTCCCAGTAGTGAGACTAGAGGCTTAGCTGTACATAAATTGTTATGTGTGATGGGAAGAATGGCTACAGGTCATATGCTGATATTGATCCAGAGTGAAGCACCAGTTGGTTTCTTAGTTAATTGCTTCAAATAACAGATGCATGACATGGCAATGTAATAATGAAACAAAAATGTGCTATAAATCTATTATTAGGCTTGCAGGAGGTAAGAAATAAGTAATTAAAACATCAAAGAATGAATAAATTAGAATGGAAAAAAAATATATATATATTTAATGTTAGACAACAGCCTATGGTTTTGTGCTTGCTTTTTTCAGAAAGGACATTAAGGGATGTTTTATAGCCAAATGCATTTAAAATGTTTTTGCAGTTTCAGTTATATGTATTAAGGGCTAGTTGCTTCCAATGTAACTCTTCTGTCAGTAAACATGACCAAGTTGATCAATTATTATGGATATAAGCAAAATATGTTTATAAAAAAACAGTATCCGCACTATAGCAAAATAATGCAAATGAACATTATAGCTCTGTGCTGGCACAGTTATATTTTTGACATACTCTATGAGCAATTCGTGGTCACCATTTATAGCCTTTACAAGTCTAGAATTTTGTCATATTTAGCTGCACTTTTGGTGTGGTCGGCGGGACAGGTCTGTTTTTGGGCTTGTATTTTGCTTTATGGATATTGATAGATACTGGACTTTAGAGACGTTTTCCTGAAGAGGCTGTCTGAGTGTGATTAGAAGGAAGGGACAGATTTGTGTTACAGTTGATGTAATCCCAGAAGGACTATTTTTCAGTGTTGAAGGATTGGGATTCCAGACATTGATGCATCTAATCTATATTACATCTGGTACATTTTCTATGTGACCAGAAATTGTATTTTTTACAGTATCAATAAATTGCAGCAGAGAAGTATTTACATAAGAAAAGACGTGGCACTTACATAGATTTTAATTTTTGTAATATGGATATTCCAATTACTCAGACCTCACTTTAACTATTTTCTATGCCAGAGAGCAATATTTGTTAATGGGAAATATGGGTCCATGGAAGTACACCAGGACACAGATTATTACAAATAGAAAGTGGGCACTATACCTGATTTCTAGTCACCTGGTATACAGAAGTATCCGGAATAAGATTATTTTATATTGTAGCAAAGTGGTGATAAAATTATAAAAACTGCTTCAATCATGTAAAATTGATTTCCCAAACATGCAGGAAGATCTGTCTCAAAGAGTTAGAAATAGAAGTTTGCAGATTAATATCTGTCATGCCCCTTGTTACATATACACTCAAAGGAGAATATTATGGACATTCATGGATTATAAATCACTAAGGAGAAGGGCTTTCAAACCAGAGGGATCAGATTATTTCAGTATTAGAGGTTTGGGGTGAGAAGAACAACAACAGTTGTTTGCCCTTTTCCAAACTGGAGGCACAGGACAGATCAATTTGTTGTGAGGGCATAAAAGACATGGAGGTAGCTGCCATTGTCTCCAGTAAAACATGTTAAGGTATGGAAATCTGAACAGGAATTGTGAGGTTCAGACTTTCCTCCTTGTTTGTTTTTTTGTTTTTGTTCATACTGTCTTACTTGGTAGGTCTGTTAAGGAGTTGTGCAAAGATCTACAATGACTGATTACTACACAAACATTCAAACAGATGTTGAATCCCAAACCTAAGGTTGGTGAACCAGGGCTTGATAGGCTGGTTATGTTAGCTATCAGTGGGCTTAGACAGATGAATTGGTCTGGCGATGGCCATCAAATGGTTTGGGAGTTTAGAGGGAAAGAAGTCAAATATAAATGTGGTACCACAGCTGAGAAAAAATATTTTAAAATCTGATGTATTTTTTATTTTTACTTCAGAATATTGGCATATTTTTTAAAACAATTTTGGATTTCTGTTTAATCTGCAATATGTACTTTTTCTGTGGCTTGAAATGTTTGACTTTTCTCTGTAAATATAAAAAAGGAAATGAAAGGAAAACAATTACATGTAGTTTACATTTGAAGTGCTAAATGTAACTTCTTTCTTTCCTGCGCCAGAAAAAAAATGAGTCAGAAAAATGCAATTACAAAATAGCTGAATAAGTGGTCATTAGTATGCAAATGGCCAATAGATGGATTGAAATCTCTGAACATGGGATAACCTGTTTGCTTTTTAGTTAGTCATTCTTCTATTATGTGGAAAAGAACTGAGATAATATGATGCCACCACTTCTGGTCTGTGGAAAAAAGAGAATAAGCCAGAATACATGTTTTGTAGCTGAGACTACAGCCAGTCATGTCCAGTCTTTGTCTGGGAGATCTTAGTGACACATTATGAAGATTTGCTGTTTGAATGCTGCCTTAAATAATTTTACTAATTTAAAGTAGTTACGTTTATTATATATTCAGTAAGAGATAACTAAAGTATTTTCCTTCTTTAAATACTCAGAACTACATTCATTAAGGTGACACAATGTGTACTTTTCCCAGTTCAGCAACCATTCTTACACAGCAATCCTCTACCACAAAGGCATGCAGCAAGGTGATGTCTGGCCCAGTGGCTGTGCTGAATGCTAATGAGACTTTCTGGGATGAGAAGCATATGTGGTCTCTCCCTAGAACAGCCTCCAAAAAGACATCTTCATAGGAATCCCCACCACACAGTGGCATTGAACACAGCCATCATGAACAGGTTGGGGGAGAATGACTAGGCACCAGGGATCACAGTTAAGGTGCCATAATGGCACCAATGGTATTACATAGATTGAGGAGTGGGGGATGCAATAGACACTAGGGATTCCTCTTTAAAGTGCTGTAATGGCAGCAACATCATAACAGGGATCAGAGTATGGGGGAAGCACCAGACACCAGAGATGACTCAATAAAGTGCTGCACTGACACCAACTGCAGTACAAGGATCAGAGGATGGGGGATATTCTAGACAGGCTAAAACATAAATGCCATAATATCACTCAGACTATTAAGAGATGGGGTGAACCATGCAAGGGCAGATAAGGAAGGGAAAAGTACAGGGAATGTGGGGTTTTGTGTGTGTGTGTGTGCGTGTATCTATATTTGTCTGTGCATGCGTGTAAATAATTTACTTGAAAAGTAGTTACCATTGGTAAGAGGCATTGGAAGACACTGTGGTCCACAGAAAGATGATGACAAATGGACTTGGAGTGCTAGGCCAGACTCTGAGCTCTCTAAGTAATCAGTGTGTAGCCCTAGTCTGGGTGTGGAATTGGAAACCCATGCCATGTTAGCAGTACATATTTCCTTTATGCTCTTGGGGCCAGGATGTACTTGATAACTTGGTTATTGAATAAGAATTGGTGTACACTTTTCTTATTTTACTTTAACATGTTGAGTGTTGAATACTAGTGGCATGACTTGAAAGAACATGCCTCTGTATGCCATCAGAACTTTCCAAGCAGTGGAGTGCATCATCTCTGTCTCTCCAATACCCAGCTGATGCAGTGTCAAGGCTCAAACCCCCTCTAGTGCCAGCTTGGTTTTTACATACAGGTAGCAAAGGCGCTGTCTGTCAAAATTAAATTTCAGATTATTATACTGGTGCATAAAAAAGAGAAGTGTTGGATAAGTGGCAGAACCTTTTTTAACTGTAGATTCCAGGCTGTTAGTGAAACTGATAGTTGAAAGATGCAGTACAGTACTGGGAAATGTTTTAAGCCTTGAGCAGCTGTGAGACAACCATTTGTGTCATTCTTGAAGACAATATTTTCCCTCTTAGCTCCCACCCATAGTAGTTAACTTGGATAAGTGCGAAGAATTGAGAACATGCATGTGCCTCTTTATAATGTTTATTACTGAGATTGCTGGGTTTTCCAGAAAAATTAGTGGCCTTTATGTTCAGTTTAGTTTAATATGAATACCTGGATTTCTGATTCTGTTCCCCTCTGCCAGTTGATTGATGTAACAATGTCCGGTGTGTCACCTACTTTTTGTTTTGTATATTGTTTCTGTCTTAAGATATCTCTGTAGTAAAAGGTTCATGGACTGGGCTTTTCATCCAGCCACCTTAGAGAGTTTGGTGACCCCCATGCCTATGAACAGTGAGATACTGATGGATATATATCTGTGTAGTCCTTATGTGCATGACTTCTTATGGTTGCTGACCCATGTAAAAGTGTAAAAGGGATTGATAACTACAAATGTTATCAGGAAAGAATTAACATTTTCCCTATTTATTTTGGGCAAGAAGAAGCAATGGGGCATTTTTGTTAAGTTGGAATGGCTTTGAGTGTTTGTGGCAATATGCTTTGTCATTATGACTTTACCCTGGCATACTGGAGTTCAAAAAGGCTGTCCATTTCTAACTGTAAAACTGCAATTATGATCCCTGGAAGGATGGCAGTCTGTGAACCAGCCACTCCCCTGTCTTCAGCTGAATGGCCATGAATGGGGAAACAAATGGCCTGCTAGGTCAGTGCAAGGAAGGCCAGAAAGCCAATAAGCAACAGGGAAATCAGGCAGAGAAAGATAATGACAAAAAAAATGTTCACTCTTGCCTTGTTTTGTCTTTGTGTTGCATCTTTATGGAATAAGATCAAAACTTACAAACTAATAGCGGGAATTGTAAGGTAATACAAATTATTCCATTGTAACAGTTCTATCACATAGAGAAAGAAAGGTAAGTGTTTTCATTTCTTGATCTGATTTTTAAATTCATTTTAACAGTCTGTATGTGCTTTAGCTAAGGTCTTTAGGTATTAGTAATTCCAGTGAATAGTTATACTACATTTTGCTGTTTAAGTGATCTACATGTTGGTATTAAACTCTAGTTTCATTCTTATGTACTGAGCGCAGTCAAACCAGTTGAACTTGCATTTGCAGTAAGGCAGTTCAAGGCCCAACGGCTCAGAGCTAAGGTTCTAATTGTTTTTCCGTCCCACCACTTCTGTTGTAGTTATGTTCTTAAAACCAATGTATCTGTCATTGCCTGCTCCTCGTGATAATTTGACAACATAATTCCCTTCCTTTGTTAACTCATACCCCCATCCGTTTATAACATCAGTCTCATTCTGCATGACAAACATTTCTACCACTCCATCAATTACCTTCCTATCTTAATCCCCACTTTGCATTCCGGTTTCTATTGGACTTTCCCACTTTATCAATCTCCATCAGATACTCTCCTCCACTCTCTTATAACCAGGTTCTATGTCGGTAAGTACCCAGGGATTCTTGCCATCCTTGACTCATCTCCTCCTTTTAGCTTTAACTGCTATTTATCTACAGACTAATGTTTTATATTCCTTCCCTCAATTTTATTTATTCCTAATATCTACACTGTAACCCTCTTTACCCATGTCTTACAAGTCGTATCTAATATCTGCTTTTCACATACATTGCATACAATCTATCTGCATACTAAATGTTTAATACATGGAATTTAATATCATGTATAATGTCACCACAGAATAAATGTCTGCTTTATCTTTGTATAGTGTCAAAACACAACAATACCCGTTTGTATATAGATGTCTTAAGAACTATCTATGTAGAGTATCTTTTTAACATTTGTAAAAAAATATTTTATTATGTATAGTTTAAATGTATATGCTGAAGCATTTCTCCCCGAGCCTCCTTTGAAAATAGACTTTGTCCAGTCAGATGTCCCTGGTAAATAAATTAAAATAAATACATAAATTACAATATTTAGAGTCCGTAGGAGTCAGAGAAGCTAATGCATAGTTAGGAATTATTTTCTGGTCTTCCTGCATGACTAAGTGTCAAATGCTAATGTTTTTCTTATTTAAATATAATAAAAAATTGCTTGCAGTTTTTCAGCTGAATTCTGTAAAAAGCTTCGCAGGCATCTTTCCATTAGTTAGTCATTCCAATCAGACTTTAAGTTCACTGTCAGTTAGAGTTTTCAGCCTAGCTGGTCTTTTAACATATAACAAAATCAAAATGCTGTCTGCTTTGCTTGTATTAAATAATGCATTTAAATCATATGGCGGCTACTATTATTTTTACAAGCTACGAATTAGTTTAAAATAAAGCTATCATGCAGCAGTTCCATTACTTCTATTTGTTGGTTTGAAACCTTGACTTGGCCGATATCTCCGTTATGATCCTCCACATTCGAGACACAATGCCCACTAGGAGCAGCACACCTACTCATCCCTTTTCATAGAGTTGCCCGAGGATTATCTTGTGTCATCAAATTGCTGTTGCTTTCTTGTAGCTGCATAGTAAGATGCTCTTTTCCAGAGAAGTAGTTCCCCATCCCACAATATGGCAGCACCCTTCCCTCATCAACACTTGGCAGCATAGAGTGGGACCTATGTAATGCAGATGAATCCCTCATCAAAATTCAACAGCCTAAGATAGTGCCAACCTTTTGCAGGTTTTATTTATTTATTTCTTTTTTTGTTCATTCATTCAACTTGGCAGTCAGGGTATGAGCCCAAAGTAAGGCAGATAAATCCCTGTAGTTCAAAACTATCTTACAAATCCCTCTAGCTGATAAATCCTTAGCATTTCAAAATCTCTGTGCTAAGAGAAAAATTGCCTAGATGCCCCCTACCCTACTTCCCTCTGCAATGAACACTAACTACTTACCTCACCAAGAACAGAGCTGCTAAGTAAACTCTTACTCTACTTTAGTTTTCAGTCGGGGGTAGGTTTAGAAATCCCTTCACTCTGTATTCCAGTTTTTACTAAAGAGAATTGTAAATTTCTCTAAAAGGTACTCCACTTTTTACTAAAAAATTATGTTAGTTTGATTGTATTTCCTATGAGGTGCCAATAACAGGTATAACTGTAGCTAACCGATTATATTCCAGTCTGCCTACTACATGGTAGTTTCTGGTAACATGGGACTACAGTCTTCCCTTACAGCATCCATTGCCAGACTATTAGCATTTGGCACTCTGAGGCAATGCACTACCATACTGACAAACACTTAACTTTTATGTCACACTGATTCTGTGGGTCTATATTAAAATCGTGAAGAGGCATTACATTGAACGCCTCTTCACCAACACATAAAGACTGAACGCACTAAACTGCGAACGGTCAAAACAGTGATTTCTTTCCCTGGGAAAGAAATCGCTAGTACCAAGCACACACACACTATTTAAAACATAATTAAGTGGAGGGCTTCACCCCCCCCCCACACTCCCCATCGTGGGGGGGCTGTGCCCCCCACAACCCCCCCTAATTAAATATGCCAACTCCAAGATTGCACTACAATGGGGTAAAGGGCAATGCTACGGCTCAGGCCAAGCAATTTTTTTCACTGAGAAAAAAAGCGCTGGCCTGAGCCTTCTCAATTTTCAGACTTTGGACTTTATGTGTCACTGAAGAGGCATCTGATGTAACGCCTCTTTCCGATTTTAATATAGACCTGATTCTACAAGTGAGATGATACTTACATCTTTGCTAGATGTGGAGGCTAGTATCTCATAAAATCATGTTTTCAGTACCCAGCAGATTGTCAGCTCACACACTCATTCTACACTACCATGCCACTCACCAAATAATAACTTTTCACTTATTGAGGTGTATAAAAAAAAACTATCCCCAAATCTCTGTGTCATATATCTGATTCACAATTCCATCAGCAGCACAAAGATACTACTACAAACACTGCAGTGAGATGTCACCAATCTAGTATGCTCAAGACCTCAGGGTTTCACTGGTCAACCATTTTATGCATAAGTGCCCTAGCTATAAGTGACACACAGATTCACTAGGAAGTCCAAAATGAATCCAAAAGGCAAACTAAGAATGCCAAAACCACGACAAGGAAACCACTTGCTGCTTAAAAACACTTGTTTATTGAGTCAAAAACACAAGGTTTAGTGCTTTCATTCCTAGGGTAGGAACTTCATCAGAACAATGTTAAAACACAAAACAACTATTTAAATATACTACTACAACCAATGAGAATCGAATAAAGAATCACATGACTATATAATATGAAATCACATGACTGAATAAAAACTGTGTAAAAAACTTTCACTAAATAATGTCATTATTTAGTTTATTAGTTTGTTCAGACACATTAGTGTTAACCCTACACATACTTTTGAGTTCATGGTTATTCAACAGGTTAAAAAGGATGCATAAGGGAAAATTACTGATGAGCATTAGACCCAACAAGAATTAAAGTGGTAAATTCATTTGGATGCCATGTCTGCACCCAGTTTAAATGACGGGTATTCACTTGCACCAGTTTTAAAACTTAAGAACTATGTTATTTAGTGGAAGTTTTTTGCACAGTTTTTAAACAGTCATGTGATTTCATATTATATAGTCATGTGATTCTTTATTCGATTCTCATTGGTTGTAGTAGTATATTTTAATAGTTGTTTTGTGTTTTAACATTGTTCTGATAAAGTCCCTATCAGAGAAATGCAAGTGCTAAACCTTGTGTTTTTGACTCAATAAATGAGTGTTTTTAAGCAGCGAGTGGTTTCCTTGTCGTGGTTTTGGCATTCAGTAGGAAGTGCAAGAAAAGGGTAACAGGAAACTGCCACTGATGGTAGGATATGAAAGCTTACTAGGACACTCATGTACCTTTACCACAGATACACATGAGACATGGTCATTTTTCACTTGGCTGTGAATGACTTGAGACACACATTCTTGGATGATATGAAGAGAGAGAGAGAGAGACATGTTGGACCTCTATGACTATGCATTGGAGGGTGGAATGCAACCACTCTTTAGTAGCATCCTACTTTTGCCGAGAATGATGCCAGAGTATAAACAAAACAAAATTGATTTCAACAACTTGGTTAGTTTTAGGTATCATTCAAAGGGGTTCAATATAAGCTTGCCTGGAAAGAGATGACCAGTAGTCTCAACTGCTTTGCAAGGAATGGCCTGTATCTTGGTTTTCAGTGCTTTTATTTACTAGCAAAATGTTTCTAGAGCCTCAGAGTAACATTTAATACTGCCTTTTTATAGTGCACTTTTTTGTCAGTCTGTTGGATCTATCAGCCTAGCCAAACCAAATCACTATAATTTAGAGGTGACACACTATTTCCCTAGAAGTTTTCTTTTTCCTAGAAAATATTGCAATTTGCATTATCAATGAAACATGGTTCCAATGCACTGAAAACACACCTTACCAGGATTCAGTGCCTATCGATAAATTATATCTCTGCTCTGGATAGCAGTGTGTCTGTATACCTCCATAATTCTATTACACATAGACTTATATGGAAGGATAATGACCTGGAACTCCTCCAGGTCCTAGCAACTGTCAATAAGGCACTCTACCATATCTTAGCAAACTACAGAAACCCTAGTATGACACCTACTGTCCATGACACATATCTAAACAAGCTTAAGTCCCTTACCATAGGACCAAAAAAACATATTCTTTGAGATTTCATGTCCCTTTCTACAAACTGGAATATCTGTACTAATATGGGCAATACTTCTTACATTTCAGTAGTGCCAACTTATTAGACAAGATAGTAATTTCCCCCACTAGCAGTACAAAAATACTTGACTTGGTCACCACAAACATAGCACTTTTGTGATCTATACCTATAATTACCACATCGATGGTCAGACCCATTCAGTGATCTTCACCATTAGAATTAAATTGACCTTTAAGGATTTCTCTAAGACAAACTTGTGGCTAACTGATGACCTGACATAGATCAAAAGCCCTTCCTCTCCTTAAGAACCCCGTAGCAAACACCACTGCACTTGCAGAGAGTTTTGTGCTTATTTTAATGCCTGCACTGACACATTGAATCCAAATCTGACACAAATACAATAACAAATCCAGGAACAAACTTTTGTGGTAGAGCTGTGTTATAAACAAACTATGTAACAAAAGAAAAAACTCTTCTCCCATAGAAACAAATGAAAATGCAATGTTTCAAAACTGAGCATAACAAATTGAGCAAAGAACATAGAAATGAAATCAAATCCACCTAGACTAACTATAAACTGAAAACTGCTACCTCTATCAAGGGCAATTATAAGTCGTTCTTCAGCCATGTTAGGAACCGTTATAAACAATGGTCAGCATTGCATTGAGCTGATACATAACAACAACATCAATTCATCCCCTTAGAGCTTCTTCTAAATGACTATAAACTCTATTGGCGTCAATTCCTGTGTATAGCTTATATGTCGTTGGAAGGCAAGTTATTGGTCTATAATTTTTTAGGGTAGCTTGCAGGTTCACTCTTAAGTAAGCGCATTGTTTTGCCTGTTGTTAGCTAGTGTGGTGTCTGTTTGGGGTGTGCATATAAACAGTTCTTACTCATGGCTAAATCCTCATGCAAAGATGTTAATACTTTTAACCAAACGTTAGGTACTGCATCTGGGCCTGGAGTTTTCCAGTTAGAGGCTTTTCTGAACTTTGTTTCAATCTCTCTGGCTGTTACTTCATCCCATTTCATATCCTGTACCTTTAAACTTCTTATTCTTTCTTTTACTTCTTCTATCTATTTAGCATCTTTGTTATGTTCCACAGGATCTTCGTAGATACTTCTCCAAAATGTCTCTACTTCCTCTTTTTTTAGCAGTCTTTCAATTCCTTTTACCTTATTTCCCAATTCTGTATAAAACTTTTTTGGATCATCAATAAATTGCTTATTTTGTACTTTTCCCTTATATTTATTTTATTAATTTTATTTATTTTACAATTGTTGACCGGGAGTAGTCTGTCTGAGCTACAAAATAACCCTTTTTCAGCAGAGGCCCGGGGAGAAAAGCTCCACATAAAGGTACAAACACAGCAAAAGCAATTACAGAGATAATTACAAAATTTGCTGCTATTAACAACATTGTGCTGGTTACATGGTACTATCACAACAAAAGCAATTACAGAGATAATTACAATATTTACTGGTATTAACAACATTGTGGAAGTTACAAGTATTTAAAGGTAATCATTTCTAATGCAGGTAATGTAAGATATAGTTATATTCTTATAGTAAATAGAGTGTGAGTTCAGTATAATCTGTAGTTACTTACTAGAGCTGATTGAGGGGAGATTAGTAGGGGTTAAGCTAAAGGACAGGAAAAGCTGGGCAGAGTGAAAGCCAAAGTAAGAGATAATGGTCAACTAAGGGGCAGTTGTTGATCTGCGTATCTTCTAAGCTTTTCCGCCTGTACTGAAATTTTTAGTTTGTTACTTGTGATAGTGCATGATAGATCCTGGTCTGTTCTAATACTGTGCATTGCCTTAATCACATCTATATTTCTTAGTGTTTTTGTTGATCTATTCCCTCTTCTATAATCTCCTAACAGTAACACTTCTTGTCTTAATTGCTTTATAGTTTTCTCTATTCGATACTTCCATGATGGTATTTGATTTCTCCCCTTCCTTTTCCCTCACTACCCTGTGTTTTTGTGGTAGAACTTTAGCAGTTATTAATTTAACAGCACAGTAATATATCCTGCTTACATCTGCTAAATCAGATAAATTTAAAAGTTAAAATGGATTTTCTACACTGAATCCTTCTCTTTGCAGGTGTTCCATAACCTCAATTTCTATTTATTTGACTTCTCCATTACTAATCTCTTTTTCTACTTTTTCCTCTTAGTCTTCTTATTTTTTTTGTATTGTAAAATTTTCCATATCTGGATTCCTTTGCCTGTATTTCTCTTTAAATATCTTTGGTGTTGCTCTTTTTATATTAGTTAATTTTGCATTTTTCCCCTTCATCATGTTGTGATGTAGTCTGTGTTAGACCTTTTACATTAAATCCTTCACTTCGCAGGCACTCCATAACTTCAACTTCTATTTCTTTAACTTCTGGTTTACTAATCTTCTTTTCTACATTCCATCTTTGTGATATTAATTTTTTATTATAGCAATAACCCATGCCTGGGTGTGGGTAATGCTGGATTTACCCACGGTTGGTGTAAAAAATAATTACTTTTCTTAAATAATGGCATTATATAATGCCTCCTTGCTGCCCTTCCGGAGCTGTCTGGTATTCTGCGGCAGTTCTGATGTACTGTGCATGCGAATGCTTACGCAGTTCATCAGAGCTGTGGGTGGAAGCAACGGAGAAAGCAAGATCTCCATTGCTTTTTACAAACTGTCTCACTATGTTAAAGGAGTTTAACATAGCGAGACAGCTTTAAAGAAAGCAATGGAGAATCTACGTTGCTTTTTTTAAAGCTGTCTTGCTATGTTAAACCCATTTAACATAGCGAGACAGTTTTGAAAAAAGCAACGGAGAAAGCAAGATCTCCGTTGCTTTTTACAAACTGTCTCGCTATGTTAAAGGAGTTTAACATAGCGAGACAGCTTTATAAAAAAGCAACGGAGAATCTCCGTTGCTTTTTTTAAAGTTGTCTCGCTATGTTAAACCCATTTAACATAGCGAGACACCTTTAAAAAAAGCAACAGAGATAGGAAGATCTCCGTTACTTTTTTAAAAAGTTGTCTCGCTATGTTAAACGTGTTTAACATAGCGAGACAGTGTGTAAAAAGTAAATGAGATCTTGCGTTCTCCCTTGCTGTAAAAAATGAGTTATACTAATGGAAAAAGTCCGGGCGACCTGACCTTTTTCCATTACTATAACTTTGATTTATAATGTGCACGCTGACCAATCAGCATGCACATTTTGGAATATTAGTGGGGGGTCATTGTATAATGTGAAATTTTCCATATCTGGATGCCTTTGCCTGTATTTCTGTTCGAATATCTTTGGGGCTGCCTTCTCTGTACTAGTTAACTTGGCTTTCTCCTTTACATAAATATTGTACCATATTAAATCTCTCTTTCTTTCCCATGTCCATATTTCTTTTTTATATTTTTCAAATATCTCCAGGTTTTGTTGTTTATATTTTCGCACTTCCTCAGATGCTTCTTTTTCCAAACAGATAAATGTTTCTTGATCTATATACTGTTTTTCAAAAATCTGTTGTATTAATGAATGCAAATTTTTATTTGACACTTCTGACAGTTTTTCCTGTGGAAATATTTTTCTTTCCTCTAATTTCTCCCTTAATACTTTTCTATATCTTGTGCCTGGAAATTCTACAACAGGGGAGCCATCCTCCCCCTGGACCTGGCCTGGCCCCATTGTAGGAATGTTTCTGTATTTTGAGGATTCTACACTGTCATTTTTTCCAGTCCTGGCATCAGTGTGCCTACCAGGATTGGGTGCTTCTTCATCCAGTGCCTTGTGCAGCATCTAGCTATCTTTTTTTGTTTTTGACTTACTTTTGTCCATGATATATGCTATATACAGTCTATATGTCAGTGTCACCTTGGTGAGATTTTTGTGAAAAACAGGGTCCACCTTGTTAAGGTACTCACCAAGACTTGAGGATGAATTCAATTTCAGCACTACTACTCACCTTTGCTTGCTGGCTTTTCATCTCTCCATTAGGACGACAATAGAGTTTATATCTATAGTCATTTAGAGGAAAACTCAATTACAGCAGTGGAACAAAAGGGCAATAAAAGAAAGCCATATGGAACAAAGGATCATTTGTTGTTAGATAAAGGTATAGTGGAGAACTGCAAAAGGGAAAGAATCTAAGTATGGCGTGGATTGACTAAAACAAAAGCATTTGATAGTATCCCACATTCATGGATAAAAAGAGTGTTTAAAAATTAATAAGATACATCCTACACTGACTGACTATATTACAGTAACCATGAAACAATGGCAGACCACTTTGCAATTAAGCCATGATAAAGGACAAATTATTATCCCAGGCATAAAAATTCAAAGGGGGATATTCCAGGGTGACTCTGTGTCACCATTGCTATTCTGCCTTGCCATTAACCCATTAAGCTGTTTGCTTAACAGCTTAGGCCATGGCTACAATTTGGCTCCTAGAAAACAACAAAGTCTAATGACTTCTAATCTTCTCTTTGTCGATAATTTAAAACTGTATAGCTCATCAGATGAGGAACTGAAAGCACAGCTGCAGGTTGTAAACATTTTTCAGATGATATTAGAATGTCATTTGGTCTTGATAAATGTGCAAAAGCAACCTTTAAAGTAGGAAAACTGCAGCACCAGGAAAACATCAGTTTGAGACAAGAATGTGATATAAAAGAACTTGAGCAAGAGGGAGTATATAAATATTTGGGAATTGATGAAGGATCAGCAATAAAACATGAACAAATGCGAATAAAACTCAGTAAGGAATACTTTAGAAAACTTAAATTAATCCAGAGAACAGCAATGACATCTAGGAACAAGATCCAAGCTATAAATCAATTTGCTCTTCCTGTCCTAACTTACAGTTTTGGAGTAAGTGACTGGCCCCAAAAACTGCTGGATAGATTAGATATTAAATCAAGCAGAATGCTTCATGCTCACCAAATGATTTATAAAAATCAGTGTATACCAAGATTATATATTCCCCATTCCGAAGGAGGGATGGGTCTCCTTGAAACTGATTACATGTATAGATCTGCAATTGTGGGACTCCACACATATCTGCTGACCTCACGAGACCTAAACGTAGTGAAAGTTTTGAAACATGAGGAGAATAAATCTAAGATGACTTCCCTGCTTAATTTAGCAGAAGCATATCGACGTCAAGCAGGAATGGAAATCAAACCAGAAGTAGATAAAAACCAGGCAGCAACTGAATGTGCCGAAAAACAAAGAAAGAATATAAGGTGAAGGACCAGATGAGAAGGCAAGAAATGTGGAAAAAGCATAAATATAGTTGCAAGTATAGAAAACTTCTGGAAGAACCTCATGTTGATCAGGAACAAATGCAGGAATGGTTAAGGGGAGGCAAATTCAAACCAAGAAATGAAAGGTTAGTATTGGCAGCCCAAGATAATGGGCTATGTACACGCTGGTTTACAAAGTCCATTGAACATGTGGGAGAAACAGATAAATGTAAGTTTTGTAAAACCGAACTGGAAACAGTCACACACCTTGTTGCTGGTTGCTACACACTAATGGCAGAAGAACTGTATACTGAAATGCATAATAATGTGGTGAGACTGTTGTACTGGGAATTGTGCAAACATTATGGTATCAAAGTGGCTGAAAAACACTGCAAACATGAGCCACACAGTATCATCGAAAATTATGAAGTTTATATCACATGGGATAACCCATTACCAAGAGTTCAAAAGATAGATGCTAGAAAACCGGATATAGTAGCCCAAGAAAAGAAGACAAAAGTAGCATTGATCATTGAAATCACCACAACCAGTGATTATAGTATCTTGCATACAGAGAGACATACACAAAGTCATAAAATACCAGGATCTGCTGGCAGAAATGAGAGCAATGTGGAAAAAATATACCCAGGCAGTTCCAATAGTAGTAGGAGCAACGGGGTCTTATAAAAATAATCTACAATTGCATTTAGATGTGTTACCAATACATGTAACCCCATGCGAATTGCAGGAGCAGTCATTACTGAGCACATTGCGAATGTTGCGAAGAGCACTTTTGGATGACATCAAACATTGAAACAATACTAATTTCATGAACTTTAATTGTACTTTGACTTAGAAATGGGGTCCATTCCCGTCATGGTATTAGAAACCCAAAAAATTTGGAGAAGTTAGAAAAAAGGCATAGCCAACATATTAGCAGACAGATTTAATTCAAACTTCTCCTCACCTCCCCCTTAGCTTATATTGTCTACACTCCATTAATATCACCTCCAAGCAAGAGTTAAAGGCTATCTTAGAGGTAAAAGAAACACTAGCTGTGTGGGGCGTGATAATCTGCTCGGACACTTCCTTACAATTATGAAACACTAACACACATTTGAATCTTTTCATTGTCTGTAAGACAATGAAGCTCCTCACTGTTGACCTCAAAACAAAAATATTCCTCAAATTAATTAGTTTGAGAAGGGTAGAGCCTGCCAGCTTAACCTAGTGAACTTCTTTGAATAGGTGACTGAGACATTGGACAAGGGTAAACTGGAATACAGAGAGTACTTTGACCTGGCCAAAGGATTTGACAACATCCTATATTCAAACTTTATAGACAAATTAATCAAACTAAATGCAAATCCAAATGTAACCTGCTAGATAGATAACTAGCACAGATACAGAAGCTACCAAATTAGAAGTGGTACACACTCTCCAGTAAAAGGATTGTTACTTGTGGGGTCTCCCAGGATCTGTACTGGTGATTGCAAACTTGGAACTTTTATCAGTACTCCAGAGGACTCCTAGGAGGATCTAACCCAAAGAAACAAACAAACAAATGGCAGCAGGAACATGGCCTAAGTCTGAATGCAACAAAGTATAGTATCATGTCCTTTGGAAAATATGAGCAACTAAGCACCAGGCACATAGAAACCACCACCTTCAACGCTGATAAGGACTTGTATACTTTCATAAGCAATGAGCTCTACTTGGACCCTGTATGTTTAATAAAACATCTTTCTACCTTGTCCAGTTGATTATCATAGGTATAGCTTCTAGATCCAAGGACATCATCAGCCCTCCATATTTCTGCCTAATTTGGCCATAAGTGAATATAATCTTCCCTTCAGCATGTACCTGTCCAAACACATGATCCAGCTTGAAAGACTGCAATGTTGCCACATTAAGAAAATCAAAGGAATACATTTCTTGATCTATGCAGAATGCCTTAAAATTTTATCTCTGTTTACCATCTCATACAAATTCCAGGGGGTGTCATCTGCCTATCCTACAAGGCTGCAAATTAGCCTATTCTGAATGAACTTTTACATATTCACAAAATGTGCCATATCATTAATAAAGAGATAAGAGATGTAATCTTCCATCACAACATAACAGGACCTGCTGTGGAACAGATACCTCTTCCAGAGACCCCCCCCCATATAAAACACAGCATCTCTCTAACCCTTTTCAAAGAAAATCTGGATGAATGGATGAGATTCCATAAATACAACCCTGGGCTGGCCCCACAGACCCATATTGAAAGGGGTAACATGTAGTGGGTATTGCACTGGCTATCTTACAAATGGTCCATCCTGATCTACTGCCAAAGATTAACCTATAAACCTATAAAAATAAATAGAAGCTGATTTTTTTGTATGGAAATACCTTAAAAGAAACAAATGGAGGAAAACGAGCAATATCATTTTTGGATTATAGTGCTAGATGAAGACAGTCGGGGAACAAAAAAATTAAACAGAGAAAGGCAGTTAATGCATGAATGTGCAAGTAGTGAAGAGTTGAAAGATGAGTTAAAACAATTACAGTCAGATCATAAGTCTGTGAGAGAATTTTATGTTAACTGGTCTGACTAGTGGTTAAGTGTTAAATGAAGAGTATAAACAGAATATAAGGAAAATGACAAAATATTAAATACTAAAGCAGAGATATGAGAAAATGACAGAAAATTATCCACAATGTTACAAAAAAGAAAAGAAATGTCTGAGATAAGGATAAAAAAATAAAGCAATGATTTCAAAAGGGAGAAAAGATGAAGTTAATCCCCTTTAAGGAAAATGGAAAGGACAAAAGAGACCATAATAGATAAATTATAAGATGAACAAAGTTAGCGTAAAGTAAAAAAATTGCAAGTAGCATCTACTAAAATGAAATATGTTGGTAGCGTGTATTCAGTCAAAGAAGTTGAATTAATAAAGCGATGGCTTATTAAAAGATTGAATTTATGGGAAAAAATCAAAAAGAAATCACTCTAGAGGAATTGGAGAATGCATTACAGAGTGCTTATAGAAACAATGTTCCAGAAACTGATGATATAGGTTACAGAACATGTTAACAATGGAGAAAAAGCATTTTTTAATGTAAAATTAAAGTTTAGTGTAAGGAATAAAATATGAAGGATTATGTAAAAATATAACCAAGTTCATGTTTAGAAAAGATGAAAAAGAAACTATAAAGAAGTGGAGACTTATAGCTTTATATAATATATATTACAAAACTGGAAAGAAAATATTACAAACATGTATATCAAAAACAACAGAGAGCTGATAGGCTGATACATTTATGGAATGACATGTAAATAAGTTAAAGACATGCAAATACTATTAATAGGAATTAATAAACAGTATAATAAGACAAAATAAGGGATGTACGTTTGTTGCTCATGATATAACTAAAACTTATAATCTTTTTCAGCACTGAGTAGTAATACAAGTTGTAAAGATTGGGAGAAGATAGATGAAGGCTGCCAGCCTAGCCAGATAGAATTTTGGAGATAATTCTGTTATCTGTAAATATTTATGTAAACCACAGGCTTGTCTTAAATGGTAAAAATAGTGTTACATGTGGAACTGAAAAAATGTAACAACAGTGCACTCTACTGACCAAGTAAAGCATGTTGTGACCCTTTGATGTAAACATGACTCCGGCCAGTCTAGATGAAGGAATTCTTGCTATTTTTTTAAGGCCAGAGTTAATGGCCGGAATTTGCATGCATAAATGTCCTTTATTGCTTTGGTTTCTGCCCAGAGGTGAAGAATGTAAATGTAGTTTCTGTTAGCCTGGGAACCCGGGGAAGTGTGAAGAATGATGTAATGTGAACCAAGAATGTGATTTTAAAAACAGAGAGAATCAGAGAGCAGCACTGTCTTTCTTTATATGTAAGTTTATCTTAGACTTGGGTTTTCTCTTAGAAATAGCTAGAAACTAGAAAGATTAGACTAAGTGTTTTTCTGTGATGTCAGAATTGTACTACTGAATTATTTTAAGCATTTATCTGTGATCTCTGAACTCTTGACTAGCACTGTGTAGTAAAAAGTATTGTCTTGTATTTTGACTATTTGTTATTAAATATTTTTAAACCCTTTCAACTGTGGATGTTTTTGTAGAGATAATTTAAGCTCTTTAGAGTACTTGCATGCCTTTGGTAAGATTGCACAAAGCCACTTCAATAGCTTTAGTCCTGGGCTATACTACCAATTGTATAATAATATTGCACAGTAATAATTGGACACCCTTTTAAGGGCCTTTGAGTAGCTGATAAATATTAGTGGATGGTGGCAGCTGGTACTACCATATAGTCTGGGAAAAAGGGGCACAGCTGGAGAACCTGTGCCAGCCTTTCCCAGGAGTGTCTGTGTGGTTGTATAAACTCTTCTCAAAGTATGTGTGTGTGTGTGTGTGTGTGTGTGTGTGTGTGTGTGTGTGTGTGTGTGTGTGTGTGTGTGTGTGTGTGTGTGTGTGTGTCTGTGAGCTACTTGGGCAGGATCACGAAGCACTGGTTGGACAGAGAGGATGCTGGAGGTTTTAGCTTGCCCACTAGGCTGACATCTGGACCTTATAGCTGTGCCAGTGGGGAGTCTTACTGGGGACCTGGAAAGCAAGGGAGCGACCAGCCCCAGACTGACTGTGATCTCTGTGTGCTCTTAAGGGAGTGTGAATTTGTTATCCTTTCCTCCTGTATGAGACGCCTCTCACTGCTGTTAGTGGGGAGGATTGAGGCTCCTTGATTGCTGGGCCAGGTCACGGGTGTCACACAAGTAAGTAAGTACATTGCTGTTATATATTTTTCTGTTGTATCTCTTCCTGTGTCTCCATGTTTACCATATCTAGTAAGCATCAGTATCAGGGATATCTGCTATTCAGTATTTCAAGTGATATGAATCTAGTTGAAGGGAGGCTAGCGTCTTTGCAGAGAGTAGATTATATAGAAACAGTTGGACCCAGTTTCACCAGTCTATTTCTGTTAGCCGTGTGCAGTTAGAAGTTGTCTGATTGAAGACTGCTGGAACAGGGCTCAGTTTTTAGCTTTTTTACTGGTTAATTATTTGTTTAAATCAGTTTGCTCGTTTTCTATTGTTATAAAAAATTGCACTTTATTCATCTGCTTTTACTGTATTTGTGTTTCTTCCTAATTTATTACTTTATTTTGCTTTTGCTGCCTGTTCTTAAAAGTACATAATTGCATTTATTACTGCTTGTTAGTAGCCTGATTAAATTGTAACTGTTATTCTAAGCCTTTGGTTTAAACACTTGGGCTTCAGACCAGTTGTTTTACATTAAGAAGGTTTGTGGTTTTCACTGTTGTGGCAGAACAGGTAGCTTACATCCTTCTAAGTTGGGAATTGCTGATTAAAGGCTTAGTGTCTGTTATTCGAAAAGTGTATTAGTTCTGGTTTAAGCACTTGAGCTTAGGGCTAGTTATTTTACATTAAGAAGGTGTGTCTGCCGTCTTATGGGAGGAGAGGGTAGATTCTGCCCTTTGGAGCTGGGAGTTTCTGATTAAAGGCCTATTGTGCCTGCTTATTTGAACTCATTCTTTCTGAAACTGGTACACCTTGTTTGCTGTAGCACAAGACTAGATTCAGACCTGCTCAATCTAGCTTTATTTGTATACCTTGAGCACTAATCCAGGCCATCTTTTTCTGGAGAAGGTTCCCCTGAACCCTAGTGGCAGGAGTGTGCAGTTAGAACTTGTCTGATCAAAAACTGCTGGAATGGGGCTCAGTTTTTAGCTTTTTATTGGTTAATTGTTTTTTTTTTTTTAAATCAGTTTGCTCATTTGCTACTGTTATATTAAAAAAATACACTTTATGCATTGCTGCTTAGCTAGGGTTAAAATATTCCTGGCGCCATAAAGTCTGCTCTTCAAATTTTCCCTTAGAACTAGCCATTTTTTTAGTTTTAGCACAAATCTGTTACTTTGAGCTCAGCACTTGTTCAGAACTCATTGTAAGCACTAAATAAGCTACAAATTACTACATCACTCAACTTTCCTCACTTGTCTAGAGGAAAACAATTTTTAGTACTTAATAAATAAGCACCTATCCAGGCATGTATATGGGTCAGCTCCTCGTGTTTTCTCCTGTCTACCTGATGAATCTGGGCATCTTGGGGCAATGCAGCAATTGCCTCATGCACACAGACATCCCTCTCCTCCTACCAGCCAACACTACAACCTGTGAGAGATGCACTTGTATAGCCAAACTGGAAGCAAAACTCTCTTCACCCAAGACTGGACTAGATAGTAAAGAGGAGAGGCTAAACACTTGCACCACACCACACTCATCACATAGTCCCTCAAAACTTACACCAGCAAAACACACACATAGAAACACAAAACATGCACCTACATTCACGGAGGCTCTCAATAAAAATCTGCGCAGGCAACAGAGACCTCCAAAGCAGAAACACAAGCAACCTCATCCCCCAACACAACGCAAATGACACATAGCCCAAATACTCAGTGTGCCACCCAACCACAGCCCATAAGGCATAGCAACGTACCCAACACTCTAGTCATAGGTGACTCTATTGTCAGGCACACTGATGTTCCACTCACCAGCTAAACAAGGAGAAAGTTACTGTCAGCTGCCTGTCAGGTCCCAGGATCCACCACATAATGAATGCACTCAGGTCACTCCACAACAAGTACAAATATGACTCTGCCACTGTCCATGTTGGAGTGAATGACCTGAGACGTACCTCCCTGGACTACATGAAAAGAGACATGGAGGAGCTGTCTGATCTTGTAGCCCAGGCAGGTATGACCCTGAACCGGAGTAGCATCCTGCCATCACCCAGAATGATACCACAGTACAAGGACAAAATGATTGACTTCAACAATTGGCTGAGCTTCTGGTGTAATTCTAAGGGGATCCAGTATCTGTCTGCCTGGGATGACATGATTGACAGACCACAATGCTTTGCCAGAGATGGCCTGCAGCTGTCGCCCTTGGGATTCCGGATACTGGCTAAGGCTCTTGCCAGACCTATAGTACCTTTTTTAGGCAAGATTCAAATGACAAATTCACCACTGTAACAGGTACAAGCAAGCAAAATTTGAGGGTAATGCTACTCAATGCTAGAAGTCTAAACCTCAAAATGCACTCACTTGAGGCACTCCTTAAAATGGAGAACATCGACGTCTGTGCAGTGACAGAGACCTGGTTCAAGGCTCCAGAGAGCACCCCCTGCATTACCAGCCTATAATTCATACCACACCTTTCGGCCACCTAACCTGGACTGATACTAAAGGCAGAGGCATGTCCATTTTCATTAAGGGTATCCACACCTCCAGACTAGTTGCTCAGCATAATGCATCCCAGATTATCCAAGTGCAACTAACTCTGGGCAAGACTGCAATCCAAATTGTAGCTTGCTACAGATGCCCCACCATGCCCCAGGATTCCCACTCCTCAATTCTTGATACACTGGAGAATATTAGGGTACAACCTAACACCCTAATAATGGCTGATTTCAACTACCCCACTATTAACTGGGAAAACCACTCATGTACCAACTCTTTTGCTCAACGTTTTCTGGAATTCATAAATTCCAATGCCTTGGATCAACTTATCCACACCCCCACCAGGGCCAGCAATATCCTAGACCTGGTCATTACCAACATGGGCAACCGGTGTTCCACACCAGAGGTCAATTCCTTGTTGGTTAGATCTGACCACAAGCTAATCACCCTAAACATCCACATCCTGCCCCCACCCCCCATTAGGGAAACCACCATAAAAAATGTCTCCAAAGCCAACTTCACACTTCTTAAGACAGAAGTGGCAAACTTCACGACACCCATGCAGACGGACAATAGAGGTACGACTGCTGAATCCTGCACAAATGCAATTTAAAAGCACTTACATGAGTGTATGGATCGTGATATCCCTAACAGAACAAAGATGCTATCTTCCAAAAAAAGGAAGCCAATCTGGTGGTCCCCTGCCATAAAAAAACTCTACAACAGAAGAAAGAAATTGCTGCAAAAAAGAGTAAAATCCCATGATTGGAGGAACTCCCTGGTCAGCTTCAGTAAGAAGCTGAGATCCCTCATAAAATCCTCCAAAGCTAGTTCCGAAAACAAAATCGCCATTGTTTCTAAAGACAACCACAAAGCATTCTATAGCTATGTCAAGAATGTCAATGGCAGCACTCAGATCTGCTCTGAGTTACAGCACAATGGCAGTAAATATACAGAACCAACTGATATTGCCAACATCCTGGCAGATAGGTTCAGTGCTAACTTTACCCCCCCCCCCTCTCACCCCCTAAAAAGCCCATCTCTATACCGGAAGAATGGGAAGTTCCTGTAATCATGGCTGCACAGGTAAAAAAAACTCACTCTCCAAAGCCAAGAACACAGCATCCATAGGACCTGACAACATCCCAGGCTGCATTCAACATCAACTACAGAATGAACTGGCACCCCACCTAAGTACCATGTTCAAACATAGCCTCACCTCAGGCTTTGTGCCCACTGAATGGTGCACAGTGACAGTTATCCCACTCCACAAAGGGGGATCCACCATGGACCCTGGGAACTACCGCCCCATTAGCCTGACCAGCCTGTTCTGCAAGGCCATGGAACGTATCATCATGGAACTTATAAACAAAGACATTGGTAATCTCCAAATTCTGGACCCCACACAGTTTGGGTTTGTAAAAGGCAGATCAATGTCTCCAAAACCTGATAGACTTCTTTGAAGCAGTCACCAAAGCCGTAGATGAGGGTAAGGTGGTTCACACACCCTACCTAGATCTCGCCAAGGCTTTTGACACCATCCCTCACTCTGGAATTATAGATAAACTCACTAAACTAGGTATAAATCCCTATGTCACAAGATGGGTTGTCAACTGTCTCACTTACAGAGAACAATATTGGATCAGAAATGCCACTTCTCTTATAGGAGAGGCAGAACTCTGGGTTCTCTCTTTTCACATTTCAAACATAAAGAAAGTGGGGGAGCAATACACCATCAAATGACAATATCAGGGGACATATTAGTAGGCACTTTTCTGTGTGGCCATTGTGGCTCATGCAAACAAGTTATTAAGAGCAAGGAATTTACTAGTCGTAACACTAGCAAAGTGTATCAATGCAGAATATTTGGCAACTGCAGCAGCAGTTGGCTGATTTATTTGGCAACTTGTCGGTGTTTAGCTTTTTATGTAGGTCAAACTTCTAGACCATTGAGAACACGGATCAACGAGCATAGATCAGATATTAAAATCAGGAAAGATACCAATGCCCTGTATAGGCATACTCTTAAACATCCTGAAGCACAGTTTTCTTTTGTAATCATTGACAGAATTCTGGGTGACCGCAGTAATCCCCAGGGATGGCATAAAATACTTACTCATAAGGAACAACATTGGATCATTACATTGGGGGCTCTATTTCCCCCTGGACTTAACGACCACTTGTAACTATAGGGATAGAGGTGGGTATAGTTCATGTTTCAGGTTTATGTTAAATGATCTATATAACACATTTTCATCATGAATTATTATGATTATTGGTTTATAGTAATCTGTATGCCTCTATCTCTTATATTTTTCTACAGTTTTTCATATGTTTCACATAGAATCCGATGAAGGGCAGGTACAGGTATATCAACATACCTGCTTCGATTATAGCTGAACCAAGCATTATGGAACCTTGGACCAAGCATGGATTCCCCAATCCAGCCACAATGGCCACACGGAAAATATGGGAGGGTGGCCTAATGGTTAGGGTGGTTGCCTTACAAACACAAGGTGCATGGTTTGAGTCTCACAAGAGATAATTGGCTAGGCTTAAAATGGCTCACAAGAGCAGTTAGCTTAGTACTAATCTATGAACCTATATAAGTATTCTATGAACCTATTAACCACATATTTTTTGGTTGGAACACCTAGTGCACTTTGTTCATGTTCTTGATGTGACTCTATGGCTATGATTACCATTAACGATATTATGTGTTTTCTCATACCAGTTACATTCATGATATTTAATATAATATGTTGGGGGCATTCCATAATATTTTTTTCATTATTTTTTTCATTATTACATGAAATTTATATCAATGTTACATTTGTTATCTAATGTTAAGCCATGTTCATATGTACAATTATGTAGTATAGCTATGTATATTTTTAGTATTAAGCCATGATTGCATTTACTATTATGCATTACAGCAGTGTATATACATTTTTTGTGTTCTTTCTCTTTAACCACACATTGGTTGCATTTTCCACTTGTCTCCCAGGTGGGGTGTGTCTATAAATGGATTGTATTTTGTGTGAAATGTTCATACACTGAAGAAGGCATTGGTTGCCGAAACCGGTCTGTCTTACTAATAAAGGGCTGTTTTCAGCCAGTTATATGCAATAGATTTAGTATTTTTACTTTTATTCTGTGACTTCTGGATCATATATTGCTGGCCTTGTGTTGTACATTTGAATGGTTTTGGCCGTGCATCAACCTACCTGCATAGCATCATGTTGGGTTGTGCTCACTTACAGAACCCACACTGTGAAAGTAGCAGACTCCAAATCTGACTTCAGACCAGTGACAAGTGGAGTACCGCAGGATTCAGTCCTGGGTTCTCTCCTGTTTGTATCTACTTCTCTGAAGTACAGGCTAACACAGAAGGTCTTTGGCTAATGAAGTTCGCAGATGACTACAAACTAGGAGCCATAATCGAAACTCCTAACGATATGGACATCCTACAAAAGGGCCTCACTGAGACAGATGCCTGGTGTCAAAGCCATGGTCTCAAGCTCAATCCCAAAAAGTGCATTGTCATCCCTTTTGGTAAAAACTCTGTACCCATGAACTACCACATAGGTGGTAGTCTACTTAACACCAAAAGTGTGATAAGAGACCTTGGGACACAGGTGGACAGTAGTTTCTCCTTTGATAATCACATCACCACAGTAGTCAGGAAATCCTTCTACGTGTCACACCTCATCACAAAAAAGTTTCTCATCCAAGAAAAAAGGTAATTGTTCCCCTCTACTCATAACTCATTAAACCCATTATAGAGTACAATACCCCTTTTGGTATGTACCTCACAAGACATCTACAACAACTGGAAAGGCTACAGAAATACCTCACAAAGAAGATTACCAGCCTCAAACAGATGCCCTATGCAGACTGTCTCAATAAAACTCCAGCTTTATTCAATCACATATCGCCTGCTCAGAGGTGATCTCTGCCTAACATACAAAGCTATGTCAAACCCAGGGCTGTTGGACATGCTCCACTTAAAGAAATCCCAATCCCTCCGAGATACACGCTCTAGGGACCTAAACCTTGTCACCACAATAAACAGAACATGCTGGAGGGATAGATTCCTGTCCCAGAGACTTACCATACTCTGGAACAAACTACCTATCTATACCAAACAAAGCTCCTCATTAGCACTCTTCAAGAAAAATCTTGATGATTGGATGGAAAATAGGAAATTCACCCCGGGGATCACTGCTGTGGCTCTGCTCGACTTCTTCCGATTGTGAAAAACACTTACAAATAAATTCATTGTATACACATTACAAGGCAGTCGTATATAAAAAATAGTCAGATACACAAAGTTTTTGTATCACTTTAGATGTGAATATGATATCTTAATCTGTAGCAATTTTTCAAGGATCGATTCCTACTCTAGAAAAAAGCAGAACTAACTCTTTTGCTATTACCTTTGCATTTAAGTTACATAGGGATACTGCCTCAGGAAATGTAATTGCATAATCTATAAGTACTATGATATCCTCATGGCCTTCACTCAGTTTTACAAGGGACTCATAGTGTTCATTTTATTCATTCAAATCAGATCAGTCATCAACAATGGGCAAAGGTATCAAAGAGTTCTTAAAATGGGGTTGTGGGCTGTCTTTTGACACTTTTGGCATGTGGAACAAATATCTATAGCTCCTTTATAATATGAGATCAGTAAACTAAACTTCTAGCTTTTCTCTTATCCTTTCCTAAATGACCACTCAAAATATGGCATGTGCTAACTTCATTATGAGTGTCCTATAAGGCCTTGGAATTCATAACTTAATTCAGTATTTGTTTTCGGCCATTGTTTACTCTGTAGAGGTGGCCATTTTATTAGCTCAAAGTAGGAGCATAAAAATGGGCTTGTTGTCTTCCTTTCTTTCCTTATATACTCTAGCTATATTCTCTCTAACTGCATTTAGGCATCATCTTCCCACTGGGCTTTCTTGAAACTAATATGGCTTATCTGGAGCTTAGCCAAGTAAGCATTATTTTCTTCAATATTCTAATTTGAAATGGAAGTCATGGCTGCTTCTACAAATAAACGCATAGGCTTTTCACCTGACCTTCAAATAATTCATCTGTATAAAAGGTAACTCATGAAAATAATTTGCTTCCAGCAAGGATACTGGCAGTTTTCCTTTCTCTTCTTTAGTATTTTTTATTTTCTTCACCATTAAAGTCCTGTTTCTGAGTGGCTTTTTGCCTTGGTGAAGCATCCTTAGGCAGATAAGTTCCTTTTCCCTTTACGTTCAATATGAGATTCATCTGTTCATTCCTGTGATTCTCCACCCACTTCCTTTAGAGTATTTTTAACTATGAGGTGTTTCTTGTTCTCTTCCATATCGACATTTTTATTACTTTAACTACTGGAGTCTTTTCATAAGACCCATCTTCCCTGTCAGTCTTCACACTGTCTTCTTTTATTATTCTAACTAGGGGAGTCTTAGTAAGATTTTCCTTCTCTGTCAAGCCTTCACACTTGCTTTCTTTATTATTTTAACAGCTGGAGCCTTTTGTCAAAACATAATGCCATATTTATCTAACCCTTCCACCCAGAGCCAAAGTGTACTGTTGTACACAACCCCATTTTAAGAACCCTTTGATACCTTTGCCCATTGTTGATGACTGATCTGATTTGAATGAATAAAATGAACACTATGAGTCCCTTGTAAAACTGAATGAAGGCCATGAGGATATCATAGTACTTATTGATTATGCAATTACATTTCCTTTTGTACTGCTAGCAATACCCATCTTTTCTTCACTGGTGCTGTGAATTTCTGACAGTTTATCTGGTTGAATGTTTTTTCCCCTTCCATGGCTCTTTAAATTGGGGAAATTGTTGGCTGATCATCACATCATGTCTCAGGTTAAGCACTAGAGTTTTAGGTCATAACAATGTGACTCGAAAAGTTTGCATTTCTACCTGCATTATAGGATCTATCTATAGATATTAACATCAATTTTCTATTAATTATTTGTTGTGGTCTTACAGACATACTATGATTTAACTAATGCAATCATACCCCCCCCGAAGCCCCCCAAAACTGTCAATCAATCCCTGTAGTTCTTTTCCCTCTGTTATAATGTTATAATATTATATTTGAGAAGTTTATTGGCAGCACAGTGACAAAAATATTCTATACTACTAGGCATTAAAAAGTTCATCATTGTTGGAGTTCATAGACATATTTCATAAGCATGCTCTTAGGTACAATTTTTTAGGTACAATTTTTTTGGTACAATTTTTTTGGCTAGCATCAACAGGTTGTACAGGCATAATATTGTTAGTAACTGTGTAGTATTTGGCCATATGTCCTTTTTCATAAAATTTAAAACAAACCATCTCAGGTAGTGACAGTTTTTCTTGTCTGCAGGGAAAGCAACACAGGGTATGGTTTGCATATTCAGTTAGCAATAAACATTTCCATTAGAACAACTAGCTTCTCAGAAGACTCATGCATTTCTGGAATATTCACTTTTTTAATTACTGATAGGGAGTGCACTTTTAAACTTGTCTACTGCCAAGATTTCTAAAAATTTGTTTACTTCAGGTTCTAGTCACAGTTTAAAAATATACATTGTCAGCAATTGTAACCTTACCAGTCTATCCATACTGAATGTTTAATTGTGAATCTTAAGGGACTGACTTTACCCTTGCCAAAATTTCCCACTTCAATTTCTGGTAGCCACAGACTTTATTGTCTTGCAGTCTGTATATGCCTTCCATGAGTTCCCAGTTAATTGCAATGACAAGATTCTGGCCCACTCCACTTGAGGTCACTTTTCTGAAGATGTGTATCTTCTAAAGGATAACAGGTAGACCTGCAGATTGTCTCCTTTGCTTAGCTTTTAAGAGGGCCACCTCTGTTTCAGACTTCTAGTGAGGTGGGCTACTTGTTTAGAATTGTAGAAATTGGCTGTAGCAGGTTACGCTGGTACCGCTCAGTAACTGCACATTTCTTCTACATGTGGTTGAGCTTCTAAAAGCATATTAGCATTTCATTAAAGCGTCTCAGATTTATTTCTCTTTTGCATAGAATTTAGCAGCTGCAGTTCAGAATATAGCGTTTTTCACAAACAGAAGTAGCTACAAGTTGACCTATTTTCACTGTCACCATGATCTTCTCTCCAGACCCCATCTCTGTATGGGTACAGAATTTGTACCAGTTCCTTCTGGTAACTTTTTTTCTCCTACCACAAAGATCCTTTCAAACAGGCAAATTTCCAAATAGGTACAGGTTTTGTAACAGTCCCAATGTTTGTTAACTCAGCAAACAAGAAGCTCTCAGGAAGTTTTTTACACCATTTGAGAGGTGCCAGATTTCTTCAGCAGAAATGAACTGAGCCTCCATACACTGTACTGCAGTCTGCACATGAACCAGTCCTCAGTACACAATACTGCAGTCTGTACACGAACCGGTCCTCAGTACACTATATTGCAGTCTGCACATGAACCAGTCCTCAGTACACTATACTGCAATCTGCACATGAACCAGTCCTCAGTACACTATATTGCAGTCTGCACATGAACCAGTCCTTAGTACACTATACTGTAGTCTGCACATGAACCAGTCCTAAGTGCACTATACTGCAGTCTGCACATGAACCAGTCCTCAGTAGACCTTCAGTTTAAGCAGGTATATTAACAGAGAAAAAAAAATCATCTTCTTGCTAAGAAAATGGAGTGTAAAAGAAAACAAGTCCATCACCATAATTTTCCATAACCCAAAACAAAACACAGCTTACAAAACTGGGTCTATCTCAGAACATCGAAGTATTACAACTTTGAATGTTCTGATATTGAACACTATTCAGTGAATGCTAAGAATAGCGAAGCTGCAGAACAGTGAATTCTTTCCACGGGAAAGAATTTGGCTGGCCGTTTCTGTGGCTTTGCTATTCTTAGCGCTGTGGTGGAAAGTTACTGGTTGGGTTCAGGTAAGTGTGTGATTGTTTGTATGTTAGGGTTAGGGGCTGGTTAAGTGAGTTAGGATTAGGGAGCAGGTTAGGCGTGTGTGTGATAGTGACAGATTTTATGGTTAGGGGCAGTTTAAGTGAGTTATGGTTAGGGCGCGGGTTAGGTGAGTGTGCGATAGTGACAGACCTTAGGGTTAGGGTTTGGGTTAAGGTAAGTGGGTAGATAGTAGTGTATGTTTAGTTTAGTGTAGAGTTAGATGTAGGAATTTAAGTGTATGTGTGTGGTTGCTGTTTGTTTGATCTGCTTGTGTTGTGTGTATGTGTTTTGGAGCAGCAGATATTTTCCATGGGAAAAATTAGCTGTTCTGAATGTTTGATATTTTCATGTTTAGATGTTTTGGGGCCGATGAAATAACGTTTTCTATTTTCATCTTTCGATAACATTCTATAAATGCAGAAAACTCCCAGTCTTGCTTTTCATTTTATTAGGTACTTCCTAAAGTTCAATAAAAAAACATTTAGCAGGTCTTCTTGGCTTCAGAGATATCCTTCTAGATTCTGTCATTCAGGGGTACCTTAACTTCTTTTGTTGATCCATGAAGATTCCTTCTAATTTCCTTTCTTCACCCGGAAGTCAAGATATGTAGCTCTTACCTGCCTTACTGCTGTTTGTTCACTTGCCATTGTGTTAAACACATTGTACTGTGTAGGTTCAGCACTCACAACAACCACAATTAAGTCACAGTATCCATTCTGATTCTCCTCAGTTTTTATATGAAATATGAAGCTCAGCATATCTTGAGCTGAAGTCTAACACTAGTACTTTGTTACGTTTTTACACATGACAATGCAAGGATACCAGCTCTATCCTTTCCAGTCACTGATTTGACAACTACATATTGCATGCTTTTTAGCAATTTAATATCTTCTCTAGGTTCATCAGATATGGGTACAATCCTTCAGAAACACATTAGCAGTGCCTTGTGCGGCAGAAGGATGACGCTAAATCTTTAAAATTTACTCCAAGTAATTTACCCCATTATCTTGTCCTGCTTCATTTCCTTCTCATGTTGCATTGCAAGATTCATCCTAGATATGATGACACCTGCAAACATTTTTTTCTGTATTTCTAGGGACTGCCTTTCAATCAAGCATGTCTTCCCTGAATTTCTTTGTAAAAGTACATAAGCTTGTATTTCTGCATTAAATTTCCACTCAGTTGTCAAGCCAACCAAGTATTGTTAGAGATCAGTGTTAGTTACTAGAGAAGAGGTTGTTATTTTATTTTACTATGTAATGTGCATCTGTCTCTTTTAATTGATTTCTATATGGATTTTTCTACACTGTTTTTAAAAGTCAGCCAGCCAAATGTTAAAAAACAGACATCCTTTAATATGTATCCACTATACAATGGACTGTTTCATGATTCATGCTGTCAGGATCAAAAGTTATTTGTATGAATGTTCTGGGTATAAAGTGCATGAAATGTCCACTCTGTCTACTTGTGGAGACAGAAGAAGACAATGGACAATTCCATCTGCCTCACAACAGTCAGAGATAATGACAAGACTATTTGTACACTCCTTTTCCTGATGATGGCTAGACATCTCATCTGTATTTAGTTGGGTGTAGATCATAGTATGCTGTGTATAATTTATATTTATAGATGCATTTTTTTCTGCTTATAGTTGAGAATATATTAATATATTGTCTCCTAACAGCTGGTAGAATGAAATAACATGGAAGTAGTTCATAGGTTCACAGGTAGGTACTAGGCTATCGGCCCAACGGCCTACGTAAGCCTAGCCAACAAGGTTCCTTGGCTTACGCCACCCAAGAAAGTTATTTTCTTCTGCCACTGTCGAGCAGAGACACAGAAATGATCCCCATGGTGTATTTCCTATTTCCCATCCACTCATCAAGATTTTTCTTGAAGAGTGCTAATGAGGAACTTTGCTTGATATAGATGGGTAGCCTGTTCCAAAGTATGGGAAGTCTCTGGGACAGGAATCTATCCATCCAGCATGTCCTGTTTATTGTGGTGACAAGGTTTAGGTCCCCAGAGCATGTAGCTCGGAGGGATTGGGATTTCTTTAGGTGTAGCATGTCCAACAGCTCTGGGTTTGACATAGCTTTATATGTAAGGCAGAGATCACCTCAGAGTAGGCGATATGTTATGGAGTAAAGCTGGAGTTTTTTGAGACGGTCAGTGTAGCGCATTTGTTTGAGGCCAGTAATCCTCTTTGTGAGGTACTTCTGTGGCCTTTCCAGCTGCTGCAGATGTCTTGTGAGGTACATTCCAAAAGGGGCATTGTACTCTATAATGGGTCTAATGAGTGTCGAGTAGAGAGGAACAATGACCTCTTTTTTTCCCGGATGAGAACCCTTTTATGATGAGGTGTGCCATGTAGAAGGACTTCCTGACTACTGTGGCGATGTGACTATCAAAGGAGAGACTACTGTCCACCTGGGTCCCAAGGTCTCTTATCACACATTCAGTGTTAAGTAGATTGCTGCCTATGTGGTAGTTCATGGGTACAGAGTTTTTACCAAAGGGGATGACACAGCACTTTTTGGTATTGAGCTTGAGGCCATGGCTCTGACAACAGGCATCTGTCTCAGCGAGGCCCTTCTGTAGGATGCCCACACCAGTTGGGGACTTGACTATGGCTCCTAGTTTGCAGTCATCTGCGAACTTCGTTAGCCAGAGGCCGTCTGTGTTAGCCTGTACATCAGAGAAGTAGATACCAAACAAGAGAGGTCCCAGGACGGAACCCTGTGGTACTCCACTTGTCACTGCTTTGAGGTCAGATCTGGAGTCTGCAACTTTTACAGTGTGGGTTCTGTCAGTGAGCCAATTGGCAACCCATCTTGCGACTTAGGGATTTATACCTAGTTTAGTGAGTTTAGCTGTTATTCCAGAATGGGGGATGGTGTTGAAAGCCTTGGCGAGGTCAAGATAGGCTGTGTGAAAAACCCCTGGGTTAAACGACACCATTAGCATCAAACCTGTTTTAAAACTCAGAAGGGCAAGGCTGTGAAGTTTTGAATGCCAGACAGTTAACCACAAATACCATAAAAAGTTTAAAGTATGGACTTAAATACATATTTCATGTTTCTGGCGGAATGTGAAAAGTGATGTTTTTAAATTGAATTTACCATTCTACATTATCTTATAGGGATGTTTTTAATTAACTACGTAAATGTATTCACACAACCAGATATAAAGGTATAACATTGCCCCTTTTATGACACCATTGTTTATTATTCATTGTTTTTACTACAGGAACAAAGGATTTACTTGATTTTAAACATCTATTTTGGTCTTATAAGATGAGTTGCTTTAAGACTAAATTAGTTAATTAATGCATTAAACAATTTTGTAAAGTATTTAAAAGGTAACCCTACATTGTGATGTGTAACTTGATAAAGCTTGGAATATCCGAGCGAAAGCGCTTGTTTTAATTGTGGTTTTTGGACTGGTTCATGGAATAAAAAGGATTTTACAACCTGCACTTCTGGCTTTTGTTCAGCTGCTTAGATTTTCTACTTTTTAGGCTGTGTGAAAAACCTTACCCTCATCTACGGCTTTGGTGACTGCCTCAAAGAAGTCGATCAGGTTCAGGAGGCATGATCTGCCTTTCACAAACCTGGACTTGGTGGGATCCAGAGTTTGGAAGTTATCAATGTCTTTGTTTATGAGTACCATGATGATACGTTCCATGGCCTTGCAGACTAGGCTCGTCAGGCTAATAGGTCGATAATTCCCAGGATCAGTGGTGGCTCCCCCTTTGTGGAGTGGGATAACTGTTGCTGTGCACCATTCAGTGGGCACAAAGTCTGATGCAAGGCTATTATTGAACATGGTGCTTAAGTGGGGAGCCAGTTCATTCTGAAGTTCGTGTAAAATGCAGCCTGGGATGTTGTCTGGTCCCATGGATGCTGTGTTTTTGGCTTTAGACTAGAGAGTGCAGCTTTTACCTGTGTAGTTGTGATTACAGGGACTCTGCATTCTTCCTGTATAGATATGGGCCCTTTAGGGGGTGGGGGGGTAAGGTTAGCACTGAACCTATCTGCCAGGATGTTGGCAATATCAGTTGGTTCTGTAATTTTCGCGCCGTTGTGCTGTAACTCAGAGCAGATCTGGGGGTTGCCATCGAGATTCTTGACATAGCTATAGAATGCTTTGTGGTTGTCCTTAGAATTAGTAGTGATTTTGTTTTCATAGCTAGCTTTGGAGGGTCTTATAAGGGATCTCAGCTTCTTACTGAGGCTGACCAGGGAGCTCCTCCACTCATGGGATTTTACTCTCTTTTGCAACAGTTTCTTCCTTCTGTTGTACAGTTTGTTTATGGCAGGGGACCACCAGATTGGCTTCCTTTTTTTGGAGGATAGTGTCTTGGTTCTGTTTGGGATAGCACGATCCATGCAGTTGTGTAAGTGCTTATAGAGCGCATTTGTATAGGATTCAGCAGTTGTAACTGTATTGTCCATCTGCATGGGTGTCATGAAGTTCACCACTTCTGTCTTACAAAGCATAAAATTGGCTTTGGAGAAATTTTTTACTGTGATTTCCTAAATGGGGGTGGGGGTGGGATGTGGATATCAAGGGTGATTATCTTATGGTTGGATCGGACCAACGAGGAGTTGACTTCAGGTGTGGAACACTAGTCACTCATGTTGGTAATGGCTAGATCTAGGATATTGTTGCCCCTGGTGGAGGTGTGGATAAGTTGATCCAGGGCATTGGTGTTTATGAATTCCAGAAAGCATTGAGCTAGGGAGTTGGGACACTAGTAGTTTTCCCAGTTAATGGGAGGTATTAGGGTGTTTGGTTGAACCCTAATATTTTCCAGTACATCAAGAAAAGAGGAGTGGGAGTCCTGGGGCATGGTGGGGGATCTGTAGCAAGCTACAATTTGGATTGCAGTTTTCCTAGAGTTAGTTGCACTTGGATAACCTTGGATGCATTATGCTGAGCAACTAGCCTGGAGGTGAGGATATCCTTAATGAATATGGACACACCTCTGCCTTTGGTGTTTCGGTCCAGGTTACATGGCCGAAAAGTGTGGTATGAGTTATAGCCTGGTAGTACAGGGGTGCTCTCTGGAGCCTTGAACCAGGTCTCAGTCACTGCACAGATATTGATGTTCTCCATTTTAAGGAGTGCCTCGAGTGAGTGCATTTTGAGATTTAGACTTTTAGCATTGAGTAGCATTACCCTCAGTTTTTGCTTGTGTGTTCCTGCTACAGTGGTGAATTTGTCATTTGAACCTTGCCTACAAAAGGCACTATAGGGGCAGCAAGAGCCTTTGCTAGTATTCGGAATCCCAGGGGCGACAGGTACAGGCCATCTGTGACAAAGCATCGTGGTCTGTCGACCATGTCATCCCAAGCAGACAGATACTGAATTCCCTTAGAGTGACACCAGAAGCTTAGCCAATTGTTGAAATCAATCATTTTGTCCTTGTACTGCAGTATCATTCTGGGCGATGACAGGATGCTACTCAGGGCTAGGGTCATACCTGCCTGGGCTACAAGATTGGAGAGCTCTTAAATGTCTCTTTTCATGTAGTCCAGGGAGGTACATCTCAGGTCATTCACACCAACATGGACAATGACAGAGTCATATTTGTACTTGTTGTGGAGTGACCTGAGTGCGTGGATTATGTGGCGGAGCCTGGCACCCAACAGGCAGCTGACAGTAACTTTCTCCTTGTTTAGCCTGGTGAGTGGGAAATCAGTGTGCCTGACTATAGAGTCACCTATGACTAGTGTGCTGGGTACATTGTTTTGCCTTATTGGCTGTGGTTGAGTAGCACACTGAGTCTGTGGGCTATGTGCCATTTCGGTTGTATTGGGGGATGGAGGTTGCTTGCGTTTCTGTTTTGGAGGTCTCTGTTGCCTAGACAAATTATTATTGAGAGCCTCCGTGAATGTTTTTGTGTTTCTATGTGTGGATTTTGGTGGTGTAGATTTAGTGAGACTATATGATGAGTGTGGTGTGCTGCAAATGTTTACCTTCTACTCATGACTATCAAGTTCAGTCTTGGTTGGAGAGAGCTTTACCTCCAGTTTGGCTAGATAAGTGCATCTCTCACAGGTTGTAGTGTTGGGTGGTAGGAGGAGAGGGTTGTCTGTGTACATGAGGCAATTTCTACATTGCCTCAAGATGCCCAGATTCATCAGATAGACAGGAGAGAACACTGAGAGCTGACCCTTGGACATGCCTGAATAAAAAAATTATTTTCCTCTAGATAAGTGAGAAAAGTGAGTACAAGAGCTGTTTTTCTCTAAGCAAGTGAGAAAAGTAAGTACAAAAACTGTTTTCCTCTAGGTAATGGGGAAGGTTGAGTGCTATAGTAATTGCAAGCTTATTTAGTGCTTACAAGTTCTGAACAAGTGCTGAGCACGAATAAGCAAATTTAAGTGCTAAAATAAGAATCTGTATCTGCACTAGATGAGTTACAAGACAGAAACAAGTGCAAATACAGGCTTTCAAATCAGAAAGTTGAGAGAGATGGAAGAGATTGCCCAAACAGACAATAACTACAATTTCTGGGCTAGAACCACTCCTTATGTGGTAGACATGTTACCTAGTGCTTACCACTCCCATGGATAAGCTAGAAGGCTTCCCTCCAACACAGAAAGGCTTGGGGGGGGGGGGTTCAGAAGCTTACATACAGTCCTGGATACAGCAAATCTGTATCTGGAACACTAGATACAGGAAAGGTAGGAAACAGGCTTACAGTTTTTTTTTTTTACAGGAAAGTAGCTAAAACAGTAATAAAAACAATTCACATGCACTGATAGTTTTATGATAATAAAGAATATGGATTTATCTGAAATAGCAAATACTATCACTCAGATTTTTTTTTTCAATTGGCACCTCAATACCTCTCAAGTGTACCTCATTATGAGGAACTTTCCTTATTCTGTCTTAACAAAGGCCATGCTCTTCAATGTTCCACATTAAAAGAGCCTTCATATATTCATTGCTAAGAACTTTTTAGCTAACATCCATGGAAAATAATTCTGAATAATATCAATTCATCAAAAGAATGTTTGATAAGTATAAAGTAACACATATTAATCATCCTATGAGCTTTCTAGTTGAAGTTTTTAGTAAGCTATTAGTATGTGTTCCATATTTTGTCCATTTGTTCCATATTATGAGAAGAAATGCTCCACATTTTGGAGATGGAAGGTTGAGACCTATGCCTCCATCTGTTATCACCTCATGAATTTTGCTATCGTGGATATATAAGTAGATTTTTTTTCCAGCTAGAATGTGAAATCCGAAGCATATATGCTAAGCAAAACTTGTCGCCACAACGAGCACTATCACAATACTCCAGTACTTTCTAAGTGCCTCTCCCTGCTTTTAGCCTGTTAGAAGATTCTTGTTCTTGTTACAATTCTGGGAAAACTTGTGCAACTAAAATGTTACTGATAACCTTCTGTAAGAAATAATTCCAAAGGCATTGCTAAAGCCAGGATGCACCACATAAGGATGACTCCCTTTTTCCATCCAACTAAAGAACTGGGACAGCACAAACTGGGAAGATGTCTGCTACACGAAGATAAGCTGGTAGCCAGGAAAAAACAAATTAGCATTTAGGAAATCCAGCAAACTGCCTACAGAGTTTTTATATAATATTCAAAAAAGTTTGTGAAAATAGGGTTTGTCTTTTGGTGTTGATCCAAACAGTGCACTACAAGAGCTGGGGGGGGGGTAGGGGGGGTGAAACAACTGGTTAATGCCAGTTCAGTTATTCCTAAGGAAGTGTTGTGAGGGACTCCCTAACCTAAGCACCTACTGGTGCCAGCCAGGTGGTACAGAAGGAAGAAGAAAGCATGGATCCAACAGCACACAGCAGGCAGGGAGGGCAAACATGCAAAAGATGTGGTATAAAACAGGCATATATCAACTCCAGCTCTTACCATACTACCACATTTTGATAAGAAGTAGGATAGGGGAAGAAATGGTTTGATTAAAATGTGGGAAAGCTAGATGTCCTGGTTAAAGAAAACAAAAAATATGTAAGAAAGATAAAGAAGATATTTAAAGAACCTATTTTTCTTTAACAAACTGAACAATCCTATGCTACAATTAATAGTCCACTGCCCTGTCAGCCACAACATGTAGGAAATCTTTCAAATAGTCTTATGCAGTCATCAAGTACTACAAATGTAATTTCCCTATAAAAAAGATGATTTTGCAATTCACTGCTTTTTATCTATTAGTGAGGAAAGAAGAAAAGAGAAAATGAATTGCTGTTTGTCTCTTGTATAGTTCTTAAACAGAGAATCCACAGAGTGTGTGCATGTAATTTATGTAATAACTGCAAACTCTACCTTCTCTATAATTTATCTGATAGCCTAGGCTGTGAATATAAAGGGTCCATTACCTATCAGTCTACTCACCCATATGACAATATGTAATCTGCTCCACAGTACATACAGTGTCCAGACTACTTTTTTGCATGTGTTTAGAAGATTTGTGAATGCAATAACATACTTTTGGCCTTTTTCTTTGTCAGGTGTTCACATATATATGACTATTGTTATCCTTCATAGTAATACAAATTGTATTATGAGATGGGATCATCATATAAGTTATAGGCCACTGTAGTCAATAATGCAAGTCACGAAAACAGTAGGTCCTAGAGTTTAGAATCACTACTTACTTGATTTTTTTCACTTAAAATACTGGTGAAAACATATCAGATGAAACTACTGAGATACATTGCTTTTTCCGAAACACAAGTGTTTTGTTTTGAAAATTGTGTTGCAAGTTACTTGATTAATAGTGATCAAAAAGGGATCATGGTAACTTCACCTTTCACACAAGAGAAGCTCATGCTGAACTTAAATATGTGCACATACTGTTCTGATATTTAAGAGACCACCAACTGACCCAGGGCAGACCCATCAGTTTAACAAACCTAATGTGCAAAGCCATGGAATGAATTATCATGGAAATGATAACCAGGAAAATTGGGAACCTATAGACACTGGGTCCATCCCAGTTTGGCTTTGTTGAGGGAAGGTCATTCCTATTTTACCCGGTATATTTCTTTGAGAGGGTCACCAAGGCAATGGGCTTGACAAAAACAGTACACACTCTATACCTTGACCTGGCTAAGGCATTTGATATAATACCCCACTGAGGCATTGTTGACAAGCTTTCTGAGCTAGGTGTAAATCCTTACATATCTCACTGGATTGCCAACTGGCTCACAGGCATGATCCAAGAAGTTAAGATTGATGACACCACCTCCACCAAGTTACCGGTCACCAGTGGAGTGCCCTGAGGCTCTGTGCTGGGCTCTATCCTGTTTGCTATCTACTTCTTGGAAGTCAAGGTTAATCTTAGGAGCCTCTGGCTCACTAAGTTCTCAGATGACTGTAAATTGGGAGCTATTATAAAGTCCCTTCAAGACAGTAACATCTTGCAAGAGGGTTTAACACATGCAAATGACTTGTGCTGAAGCCCTGGCCTAAAGCTTAATGCCAAACAATGCATTATAATTCCCTTTGGAAAACTGTCAACTCATGTTATTTACTCCATCAATAAAATGCCCTTAAGAGTCAACTGAGTAGTAATAGGAACGTAAGTAAATGGCAATCTGGCCTTTGACCAATACATAGCTAAGATAATAAGAAAATCATTCTATGCCACCCAACATACAAGTAAGGGTGTGGCATCCAGGTCCAAGAAAGTTATACTACCACTCTACTCAGCCCATATCAGACCCATCATTCAATACAATGCCCCATTTGGCATGCATCTAACCAGACACTTAAGACAGTTGGAATGCTCACAAAGAATTCTCACCAGAAGAATTCAGAGCATGAATACCCTGTCCTATACTGATCACCTAAAGGCCCTGTATCTGTATACAGTCTCTTACAGGCTGCTGAGAGGGGATCTTTGCCTGGCTTACAGGGCTTCCTCAGATCCAGCCTTGATGGGTTTGTTGCACATGCACAAAACAAACAGTACCAGAAACATTTGATCCAAGGATATAAATTTCACTTGTGATGTAAACTGAATATGCTGGAGAGACAGATATGTGTCCCACAGGATCCCCCAGGTATGGAATAGGCTTCCCCATCCATGTTAAACAGAGCTCATCCCTGACCTTATTCAAACAAAACCTTACCAATTGGATGGGAAATATAAATTTTCCCCCAGTCTGGCCCCATGTCTCTTATAACAGAGGCCATCATTAAGAAAAGTATTATCCTAACGAACACTCCCCTACAAATCCTTAGATATCTACCTACTAACATGCCCATGCCACTCGGGACCTAAGTGGTTTGAGATGCACAAATAGGCCTGTAAGGATTCCAGTGGTCATTAGCCTATTAACACTCTATGAAAATATGAACCTGTGTGAGAAATAATAAGAGATTACTTAAGTGATTATAAGTGGTGTGACCCCCTTCTCTGGAGGTACAGGGTTGACATAAAAGACTAGTTTTAGACACATGTTATTTCACAGTATTCTGACCAGTGTTTTGTACATTTAATCTAAAATGTATATACTTTATTAAGAGATGCAAGTACTCTCTCTTCTGAATCAGCTTGGGATTTTACAACTAGAACACCAGTTCTGTCACTTTGCATAGAACATTTGCAAAACAATGATATCATGAATAGTTGTGCCCAACAGGAAGTTGGATGTTATGTTGCGAAGGGCAGGAGAAATGAATGAATTAATTTGGGGCCAGGATGGCTAGTTGATCAGGCTGATTCAGCCCAAAACAAACGTTAACAAACTTCTTATTTACTGTTAATCTGACAAATGCAATTGACTTTTGGTATCTAAAAGATGCAGACAAGTTTTCTAAGTTTGTTAGTCTGGAAAGATGCAGTCGATTATGAAGTAAGATGGGCTTTAATTTAGTCTTGGGAGTTTGGGGACTTTAATGATGGTCTGATCAGAACTGTAAGATTTAAAAGACATAGTTTTAAATGGTTTATTTATTTATTTATTTTATTTATTGAAAAAGTTTTATTAATTTTAACATATAACAATATATATATGTATACACACACACACACACATATATATATATATATATATATATATATATATATATATATATATATATATATATATATATATATAGAAGATGGATGCTTAAGTCCACTTTGTGTTGTATGAATTCACTAAGGACCGTTTGAAATTGTAAAGAAAGTAAGTGAAGTGGGTCATAAGATAAGACCTGGGGTAAGGAAGCTGGAACAGTTGCACAATATAAATCAGAAGTCAAACTACTGGCCCACAGATCAGAAGCAACAAAAAGAACAAGGCAAAACCATCCCATATACATTTTTAAAATTAATAATGAAATCTGGCCAGTCATATAGTACTAGAGTTCTATCACTTTCAAAGTGAATGCTGGACTTCCTGATTGTTTGCATTAATGTCAGTATGGGGACATGTGCATGCACATGCACGCTCTGCAAATTAAACAAATTAAAATATCTGTAATGTTTCTTGGAAGCCTTCTCATTATGACATTGACATTTGTAGTTTAGGATGGTTGGTAAATATGTTATCTAACTTGAATGCATATGTGTGTGTGTGTGTGTGTGTGTGTGTGTGTGTGTGTGTGTGTGTGTGTGTGTGTGTGTTTGTGAAGACTTCATTTGCTAAGTAATTTCTACCCCCATGTAGTTGTAATGGATTTTCCATTATAAGCTGAAAGTACAACATGCCAGTTAGAAACTGTCCACATAGATATTTTCTATTCCTTCATTCATATACCAATAAAGTTCCATCTTCTGAATTTATGTGAAAATAATGTGTCACTTTCAAAAGTAAAACACCATTAGTGCTTTGATAATATTTTAGGATTTAATTCCAACTCTTTTCGCATATTGGGAAGAATGAAACCTTTTTCATATTCTTCATAAATCGAATAGTTGTGTAATAAGATGAAAAGAACATAAGGCAGCCAAGTGTTCACACTGAGAACAGACCTATTATTTAAGAAGGCAAATCACCAGCAAGTCATTACCTTTATGTACCAAACTTTATCTTTCCTGCAGAGGGTAGAAATTAAAGGCATTTCAGCTAAGGCAGGAATAGAGGAGTTGATTGTGAGAGGCTGAGAGAAACAGAGTTATGCTTAATAATGCAAAGTATAAAAATGTTAAAACTGTTTCTACTTCTCTCCATCTCTGCTTGCTGAATATGTGATGGTGTGACTGTATTGCTAACTGTGCATGTTACTTTACCAGGCTGTGTACCTGGAGACGGACATTGGTATGTATGAGCATAGGTGTGTATGTTAGCTGTTTCTCTGGTCATCAACTCAACTGAACCTCAAGGTGTTACTGCTCAATGGCAGGAGCCTACATAAAAACTACACTCTCTCAAAATTCTCCTCATACTCTAGAATATAGACATTTGTGCATTTACTGAGATGTGGTTTAAAGTGGCAGAGAGTACCCCAGTAGTGCAAAGTTTCAGTGCCTTCCACACTTTTAGAAAAGTAGCTATACAAACAAGGGCTAAAGGTGGAGGTGTCTCGATATACATCACTAACAAGCATACCTCCTGGGTAGTCAAACAGGATGACATTCTGGAGTTCCTCCATGGGAAGATCATCGCAGACAAAATCCTGTACCATATTCTAGCTAGCTATAGGTCATTTTCCATGTCCTAAGAAGCTCAAAATGCATACTTGGACCTTCTGGAGACACTTACCATCCACCCGAACACCCTACTTATTGGAGACTTTAGTTACCCCTCTATACACTGGGAATCCTTCACAGCCTCATATCTACAGGCACAGAGATTCCTGGACTTTGTAAATACAAATATCTTTGACCAAACAGTGAATATGCCTACTAGGGACTCAACATACAGGACCTCATACTCACAAATATAGAAGAATGCTGCACCCTTCCATGTTTCGCCCTCCCATGTAAGCCCCAACCATAAAGCTGTCTCCTTCTAAATAAAAATCTCCCAGTAAAACCAGTAACAGGAACTATTCCAAAGCAAATTACCTTTTATTAAGTGACGGTTTATCAATATTCAATGCCACTGTAAACCCTGAGAGCACACTAGCGTATGCTGAATTGCTTTCAGAAACTCTGAACACATCAGTGCAAAAAGGCTGTTCTACTTAATCGAAATAAGCCCAGAAATAGGCCCAGAAACAAACTGTCCTGGTGGCATCCCAAATTAAACAGGATATACAAAACAAAATGAGGTCAAAAATCCAGAAGGATAATTCCCATAAAAATAAAAATTCATAAAACTAAATAGGCAACTAAGAGGGCTAATTATGCCAAATAAAGTCAACTTTTAAGGCTAAAATAGCCTTCCAGGTGAAAGATAACCATAAGGCCTTCTTCATCTATGTCAGAAACCTCATAGGCTTCACACAGGAATGTGCTGAACTGGTGGTTAATGTTGCCGCATTCACTGAGCCTGGCTATGTAGCAAACCTGTTAGTGGACAAATTCATTTCCAACTTTCCCCACTTTCACACCTCTTCTATCCTCTATGAAATACCCTCAAACACAACCCCTCCAACTATAACTATGGAGAATGTAGCGGATGAGCTCACTAAAATCAAGAGCATAGCCTCAATGAGCCCAATAACATCCCAGGATGCCTCCTGAACAGTCTAAAATAGACTTATCAGGACACTTAGATTCGCTATTTAACTATAGTCTTAAAACAGGCTTTGTGCCACAAGACTGGAGGACTATGATGGTCATACCCCTTCATAATGGAGCACCTTCAACAGATCCTGGAAACTACAGACCCATTAGTCTGACTAGTCTAATTTGCAAAGCCTTGAAAAAAATTATCATGGAAATTATTAGCAAGGACATAGGAGACCTCCAGACACTGGATCCATTCCAGTTTGGCTTGTCAAAGGAAAGTCATGCTTACTGAACCTGCTGGACTTCTTTGAAAAGGTCACAAATAAGATAGATAAGGGGAAATGGTGCATACTGCCTACCTACATCTGGCTAAAGCAGTTTATACAATACCCCACTCGGACTTTGTCAACAAATTTACAAAATTAGGAATAAACCCCTTTATAACATGCTGGCTATCTAGCTGGCTCACAGATTGGATCCAAGAGGTTAGGATTGGTGAGACCACCTCCACAAAGAGGCCTGTCACCAGTGGAATCCCTCTGGGCTGTATTGGGCCCACTCCTCTTTGGCATCTACTTCTTGGAAGTCAAAACCCACTGAAACAATTAGGCTGGTTGGAACTCCCCCACCATCTCTCATTCACCCAGCTAACTACAGCACACAAAATAATCTACAGACCTACAGACTGTTCTGTGCTCTCAACTCTACTTGCCAAATATCAACCCAGCAGGCAACTAAGATCTGAAAATCATCTATTTCTAAAAGTAGAAAAGCCCACCTTACTGGCTGGTCAACTGCTCTATTCCTTCACCATTGCCAAACTATGGAACTCGCTTCCTCCTTCTATAAGAAATACGGGCAGCACCACCACCTTCAAACAAACGCTGAAAAATCATCTCAACTCTTCCTGGCTATGTATCTGCTCTATAACCTAACCTCTTCCTTCTCCTTATATTATAACTAAATTCCTATGCTTTTTACTACTAGTGACTGATGATACTTTCTCCATATTTATTTATTTATTTATTTTCTTTCATCACTTGTTGATACTGGCACAATAATGTTGATTAATTTATCTCCATTTGTACCACTCTGAATTCATCTGGCAACCAATTAAATTCCTGCTTTTATCTATATATTCTGTATAAGTTACTGTAATCAAACCAACTAAATTCCTGACTTATGTATATATTCTGTATATATTACTGTAACCACTATGTGTAACATTGTTTCTACTTCTGTACCAATTAATGTTAAATTTTTTTCTGCATCTATGTTCTTGTCAGAGCTTTTCTCCCTGGGCCTCCACCGAATATGGGCTCTTTTAGACCCAGTGGACTTTCCCCGTAAACAAATGCAATAAATAAAGTAAATAAATAAAACTAGTGTTAAGGGCCTCCAGTTAGTCAAGTTTGCAGATAATTGCAAACTGGGAGTAGTCAATGTATCACCCAGGATAGAACACCCTTCAGGAAGGTTTAACACAGGCAAGCACTTGGTGCCAAAATCATGGCTTAAAACTCATTACCAAGAAATACATTATACTACCTTGTGGAAAATTGGCCACAACAGGTAACTACATCATCAATAAAACACCCCTAAAAGTTGATTCACTAGCTAAGGATCTAGGAACTCATGTCAGATAGCAACCTAACCTTTGACCAACGTGTCCAAGGTGGTAAGAACATCCTTCTGTGCTGCTCTCCTTATACGTAAGGGCATGGCATCTAGGTCCAAAGAGGTCATCATACCCCTGTACTCTGCCCTCATCAGACCTATCACAGAGTATAATGCCCCCTTCGGTATGTATCTGACCAGACAACTGAAGCAACTGTAATATCCACAAAGGTTCCTTACAAAAAGAATACAGGGAGTAAACATGATGTCCTGTGCAGATTACCTCAAAGCCCTGTATCTTTACTTAATAGTATACAGACTGCTGAGAGGTGATCTTTGCCTGGTGTACAAGGCATCCCTGCACCCTGTCTTGATGAGCATTTTGTACATCTGCAAAACAAACAGTATCAGAACTACTAGAATAAAAGACCTGCAGTTTGCTCATGACAGAAATAGGACATGCTGGGGGGACAGATATGTTTCTCAGAGAATTCCCATTCTCTGGAACAGTCCCCCCATCCATGTGAAGCAGAGTTCATCCTAATCCTATTTAAGAGCAACTTGGACCAATGGATGGGTAATTAGTAATTCACTCCTGCTCTGGCATCTATGTCTGTGATGGACAGAGGCAGTCAGTAAATCTCTCCCTATATAAATCAAATTTGTGGGACAAATTTGGGTTGTATGGATAGGTTTATAATGGCTCAAGTGGTCATTAGCCTAATATACAAATAACAAAATAATGGTGTTCTGGGGACAGAAGAAGAAAGCGCAGAGCATGCACAAAAATCAGACTACACACCCAGAAGGCAAGTAGCTAATTTCAGGGAAACTTCTTTCCATACACACTTAGAAAAAAATGCACACATTAACAAGATAGCTTAAGTAAACTACACTCATAAATCAAAATGAAATTAAACAAAATTAGAATGGAAAAAGTAAAAATAATAATAATAATTATAGTAATAATAATAATAATAATAATAATAATAATAATAATCATAACTGTTCACAATCCCAACCAAGCAGTTAAAAAACAGCTTTATCCAAAAAAGTAACAAGTTCCAAATATTAAATCTAAATAAGTACAAACTAGCTATGAACATAACTACAATACAAAGGTACCATCTGAACATAGGTGAGAATTCAATAAAGCCTACACGTATGTTTTTTTTTGCGTAATCATTGCACCATTGTGTCTACATGTCCACAAACATTTTTAGATTCAGTAAGCACTACTGAGTGGTGCTCATGCACAGGCAAACAAGGAAAATTCAGTGGCATGTAAATCGCCTCATAAGCAGGTGAATGTTATGCAAGTGAGGTAGACTGAGTGATCCAACAAGCAGAAAGACTTCTGTTCAGACTCTGTGTCAGTGTCCTTAGTGTATGCAGAAAAATTCTGCATACAGGAGTCTGGACAGACAAAAGGGGATGTAAAACTGCAGAAATGTGGGCATAAATCCCCTGAAAATGTTATAGTACATACACATATGAGAAAAACTATTATTGTGGATGTCAGAAAGAGGAAGGGAATAAGTTAAATTATTACTTTCTTAAGTAATCTTGGCATGTTTGTGCTACCCATCACAGTGCGCACACATGCTTAATAGAAAAAAAAATAGGAAAAAAAGGATTTTGTAATATTTGACAGAAATGTATTATAAGACCTTGCATTCGATCTGTACAATGGTGCATTACTGCTGTTGATAAGGTCATAGAGCTATGAAGCATGTAGTTTCCAGCCTGTTAGCATGGATATATATGCAAATTAGATGGATTTATTGAATAGCAAAAAGGAGCAATCCTGTCTGCATATCCCCTTCGTGTAGGCTCTCAGACCATATTGATGTTTACACAGGATGTGGCTGACATCGGGGGGTGTGCCCTATCACTTCTAGGCTCCTTTAAGCTCAGGTGTATGTGTTTGTGCGGTGCGCCACATTGTGCCCTAAAATAGGGATATTAAATTATGTTAATTATATTGTAGGCAGGTGCAATGCATCATAGTTAGCCAATCACACATTCTGGACCTACAGCAGACCTGTATAAAGTATGCATGCACCCTACATTCTGATTTTCCCCCAATACTCTGGCCCATTGGAGTACAGACTTGGGAATTTTAACTGAGATAATGCTAGGGGCTGCTGCAGGTCTGCTACATTTGCTGAAGTCAATGCAGCTAGTACTGCTGACAACAGGCCTAGGCAGAGAAGGAGAACACTGTTCAGGCCCAAGGTAACCTTCCAGGAGCCACATGAGCTGGACACTGTAGAGCGTTACAAGGGTGGACAGGGACATACTATTAGAACTCACTGAGCTCTTCCTCCCTCAACTCAGACCCAGAACAAACAGAGGGGAACCCATCCCAGTGGAAACAAAGGTATATGTATCCCTTAAGATACTAGCTACAGGTACTTTCCAAAGACCAGCTGGGGACATGATGGGGGTCTCACAGGCATCTGCATCCAGGATACTCCACCAGTTCCTGGATGCTATGCTACCCCATGCCAGTGAGCACATATCTTTTCCCCTATTCCCTGAGGCAAGGACCAGCAATATGGAACAGTTCTACCATGTAGCACACTACCCTGAAGTACTGGGTACCATAGATTGTAGTCATGTACACATCAAGGCACCACCTGATGAGCAGGGTAGAGTCTACGTTAACCACAAGGGGTATCATTCCATCAACTGCCAGGTCATGTGCAATGCCCAAGGGATTATCCTAAATCTGTGGGCTGGCAGCCCTGGCAGTTATCATGACTCCCATATCTGGAACACATCATAGCTGTACCGTATGTTTGCTAGGGGGGACATCCCACATGGCCATTTACTGGGGGTTGCTGGCTATGCCTTGGAATCCTGGATGATTACACCCTTCAGAAATGCACACACACCCATGCAAGAATGCTATAATGAGGCACACACGCAAACTAGGAACATCATAGAGCATATGTTAGGGCTTCTGAAGTCACAGTTCTGGTGCCTAGATATAGCTGGTGGAGCCCTGCAGTACTGTCCAGTCACATGTGCACATATAGTCACAGTATGTGCTATGCTACACAATCTGATCTCTGGAAACAGCTGCAGCAGGATCAGCAAAGGGAAGGGATACACAGCCCCCCCCCCCACCAGTGCCTAGGTCACCACAGCCACAGTCATAGGAGGATTAGGAGGAGGAACCCCCTGCTGTTGTCTTGTAGGCAGATGTAGGCGTGCTCAGTATGCCCTGGCTTTGGCTAAGAAACAATGCATAGCACATTCACTGACAACCTAGGGACCTAGGGACTGACACCTTTCTCTTGCTCACATACAGTAATTAAATTGATGCCAGGCAACCCACACAACCTGTACCTACCCATGTATTAGCTGTGTATAGCTTGCATCAGACAGTCAGATCTGTTCTGTCAACTTATGCACGTGAAAGGTAAGTTTCTAACCTACACAGTACTTGTAAGGATTATTACAATATGGTATTGTATGTATGGATCTGCTACAATTATGCAAATAAATATACTGGGCTATTTAGACAGAAGTAACATCCACATGGGACTAGAGATACCCAGTCCACTATCATGTGTCCTTTAATATTTACTAGGCCTCATGCATGGAATATACAGTACATCAGTCAAGGGAGATGTTAGACAGTAGGGTGACATGATATTCAGACTACTATGTATCCCAGCATAACATGTGGTATTGTTCCCCCAACCCCAAAACAGCAGTGTTCCCATAAAAATGATTTAACAGTAACTCATCAATGGTATATCAGCAGTCCAGGCAGTCTCAGGGCAGTAACATAGAAATTGATCATACATTGTATGTCTCACTTAACGCAGAAATAATAAAGTATAAGTTTATGCTGTTGAGTGTGTGATGAATGACCCCTCTCTGTCAGGCAGCTTCTGTGGCTCAGTGGACTAGGGAAGTTAGCATGTGTGACGGTGATAGTGTTTTTAATGTAGAAGTATCCACATCTTTTGGACGTGAGGTATTATAATGTTGTTTGTTTACAGACTGTCAGTCTGTCTGTGGTGTAACATTATTAACCTCTGTTACATATTAATTACAGAAGACAGCTGAAGAATGCTGTGGACAATATGAGTGAAGTGTAGTACTGCAGAAACAGGGACAGATGTCACTGTCTTTAACACACAAAGTCCAGGACTGGAGTACAGGTAGGTGCAGGCCGGAGTCAGTTTATAAGTAGTGAGAATCCCACTGGGCATGCTCATACACTTAGTTAAACAGAGCACAATTCTGTTGCTCTTAGCTCAGAATGACCTGTTATATATAGATATGTCTAGACATACTTACCCTACATATATGTATACATATCTGTCTGTCACTATCTCTCTCTCCCATAGATAATACATCAATCTCAATCTCTCTCTCTTTCTCTCTCTCTCTCTCTCTATATATATATATATATATATATATATATATATATACAAATAGATATATACCTATATATATATATATATATATATACACACACACACACACACACACACACACACACACACACATATATATATATATATATATATATATCTATATATATATATATATATATATATATATATATATATATATGAATATATAGGTTCATAGGTTCATAGGTTCATAGGTTTATACTAGGCTATCTGCCCTAAGGCATTTATAAGCCTAGCCCAAATTTTTGTGGCTTACGCCACCCCTTATATGAAAAAATACTGTGCCCATTAGTTTGTTGTGCCTCTGTCCAGCAGTGACACAGAGATGATTCCGGGTAAACCTACGATCTCCCATCCACAGGTCTAGATTTCTCTTGAACAGAGTCAGCAAGGTGCTCTGCCTCACATGGACTGGGATTTTATTCCACAGCATAGGGAGTCTCTGAGCGATAAATCTATCCCTCCAGCACGTCCTATTTATATCCGTGCTAAGGTTTAAGTCGCTTGCTCTAGTGGTTTTGGTGGATTTGGATTTTTTGAGGTGGAGCATGTCCATTAATTCCGGGTTGGACATGGCCTTGTATGTCAGGCACATGTCACCTCTGAGCAGACGGTATGCGACTGAATAGAGCTGGAGTTTCTTCAATCTGGCAGCATATGACAGATTTTGGAGTCCCTTTATCCTTTTGGTGAGGAACTTTTGGGGTCGCTCCAATTGCTGCAGATGTCGGGTGAGATACATCCCGAATGGGGCATTGTACTCGATCATTGGTCTGATAAGTGAAGAGTACAGGGGAACAATAACCTCACTAGATCTGGATGTGAATCCCTTCATGATCAGGTGGGCAATGTAGAAGGTCTTTCTAACCACTTTAGCAATGTGAGTGTCAAAAGAAAGGCCACTGTCAACCTGGGTCCCCAGGTCCCTGATAACCTCTTCTGTGCTTAGTGGATTGCCACCTATATGGTAGCTTGGGGTTACCTTGTTTTTCCCGAAGGGTATGACTATACATTTTTTGGCGTTTAACTTCAGGCCATGGCTCTGGCACCAGCTATCTGTTCCCGTGAGTCCCTTCTGAAGGATATCCGTGTCTGATGCACTTTCCACTATGGCGCCCAGTTTGCAGTCGTCTGCAAACTTTGTCAGCCAAAGTCCTCCTATGTTTGCCTGTACTTCTGAGAAGTAGATGCCAAACAATAGGGGGCCAAGGACCGAGCCCTGTGGGACACCACTTGTGACCGGCTTGGAGTCTGACACAGCGCCAGCAACTCTAACCCTGTGGGTTCTGTCCTTAAGCCAGTTTGCAACCCATCTTGTGACATATGGGTTTACATTTAAGCTGGTAAGTTTTTCTACAATACCCGAGTGGGGTATTGTGTCGAAAGCCTTTGCAAGGTCAAGGTAGGCTGTATGGACTGCCTTTCCCTCATCAATGGCCTTGGTGACTGTTTCGAAGAAGTCGACCAAGTTCAAAAGGCATGATCTTCCCTTGACAAAGCCAAACTGGGTTGGGTCCAATGTCTGCAAGTTCCCTATATCTTTGTTTATGAGCTCCATTATGATCCTCTCCATAGCCTTGCAGACTAGACTTGTTAAGCTTATGGGGCGGTAATTACCAGGGTCCGTAGAGGCGCCGCCTTTGTGGAGTGGGACAACAGTTGCCGTATGCCACTCCTTGGGCACGTATCCTGTGGTAAGGCTGAGATTAAACAGCTGCCTTATGTGTGGGTTTAATTCCTCATTTAGCTCATGTAGCACACATCCGGGGACACCATCCGGTCCCATTGATGCTGTGTTTTTAGCTTTAGAGAGAGCAGCTTTCACCTGCGCATTTGAGATGTCCGGGAGGCTACACTCGGCTGGGATAGTTATCTCTCCTTTAGGGAGAGGGGTGGAGTTTGCACTGAACCTGTCTGCCAGTATGTTGGCAATGTCTGTGGGTTCAGTGATTTTTGTATCATTTTGGACTAATTCTGAGCATATCTGGGAGTTTCCACCCAGGTTCCTAACATAGCTGAAAAAGGCCTTATGATTGTCCTTTGAATCCATGGCAATTTTTCTCTCAAAATTGGCCTTAGTTGATTTTATGAGTGCTCGTATTTTTTACTAATAATGATCAGGGTGACTTCCCTTTTATGGATTTTGTTCTATCATGTAATAGCTTTCTCCTCTTATTGTAAAGTTTGTTAATGGCTGGGGTCCACCAGACTGGACGTTTGCCCTTTGTGGAAAGAGTCTTGGTTTTATTTGGGATTGCCTGATCCATGCAGTCCTGGAGGTGTTCATAGAAGGCATTTGTAAGGGCTTCCGCAGCTTGGGTTGTGGTTTCCACTGGCTCAGGGGCCTTGAAGGATACCACACCAGTCTTGAGTAGTGTGAAGTTTGCTTTAGAGAAGTTCTTCACTATGGTCTTTTTGTTTGGGGGGGCGGGATGTGGATTTCCAGTGAGATTAGTTTATGATCAGATCTCACCAATGAGGGATATACTTCGTGTGGAGCATTTTGTCCCCATGTTTGTGACAATGAGATCTAGTATATTTTCTCCTCTCGTGGGAACAGTGACTAGCTGTTCCATGGCATTTGAATTTATGAACTCCAGGAACCGTTGGGCTAGAAAGTTAGGGCTTGAGTAATGTTCCCAGTCTATATTCGGGTAGTTGAAGTCACCCAATATGATGGTGTTTGGAGATACATTTATACCCTCCAGTGTCTTCAGGAAGGCTGTGTGGGGTTCCTGAGTTTGAGAGGGTGGCCTGTAGCATGCTACAAATTGTAGAGCAGTTTTGCCTATGGTTAGTTGCACCTGGATGGTTTCAAGCTTATGCGTTGCCACCAACCTGGAGGTGTGGGTATCCTTTATGAATATGGATACACCCCTCCTTTTGTGGTGTGGTCCGGTTTTGGGGCGGAATGCATGATATGAGGTAAAACCTAATAGTGCCGGGTGCTCTCAGGAGCCTTGAACCAGGTTGCAGTTACATCACAGACATCGATGTTCTCCATACTGAGAAGGGCCTCGAGTGCGTGCATTTTGAGATTTAGACTTCTGGCATTGAGCAGCATTACCCTCAGTTTCTTCCCATTTTTGTTTTCTAGGGTGGTAGGTTTAGAATTTGAGCCTTGCCTAAAAAGGCACTATGGGGTGGCAAGAGCCTTAGCCAATATCCGAATCCCAGGGTGACAGGTGCAAGCCGTCCCATGCGAAGCAGCGTGGCTTGTCAAGCATGTCATCCCAGGCAGACAGACACTGGATCCCCTTTGAATGACACCAGACATTAAGCCAATTGTTAAAGCTGATCATCTTGTCTCTATATTGTGGCATCATTCTTGGTGAAGGAAGGATACTGCTCAGGGTTAGGGTCATACCTGCCTGGGCTACATAATCAGAGAGCTCCTCTATGTCTCTTTTCATGTAGTCCAGGGAGGTACATCTCAGGTCGTTCACACCAGCATGGACAATGACTGTGTCATATTTGTACTTGCCTTGGAGTGACCCGAGTGCTTGTGTTATGTGGCGGATTCTAGCGCCCGATAGGCAGCTTACTGTGACCCTCTCCTTGTTCATATATATATATATATATATATATATATATATATATATATATATATATACACACACACACACATATATATATATATATATATATATATATATATATATATATATATATATATAAACATACATCTCAGTCTCTCCCCATACACACACACACATATATATATATATATATATATATATATATATATATATATATATATATATCACACAACACACACACACACAGATACATTTATATATATATACATCCCTGTTATATACATAAATATGCGCATGTGGATGTCTGTATTGTCCTACATACCCTGGTAATGGTGAGTAAAGCTGCACTATAACACATCTATAATGTTGCTCAAAGGATCTAAAATGAGGGCTCAACAGTACATAATGCACCACACATACAGCAGCAGATGAACAGGTGATGTAATATATAATGTTGTCTACACATGCATGGACAAGACACATTGTTCTGCCCACAGGTTTGCCCATCCAAATGCAAACAGCCACATATGACCAAACTGGTAACTGTAGCCACATAGCTAGATTAAATAACATTTATCTGACTACTAGGCTACTAGATGCAGATAACAGTATGAATCAATATCACTCTGCAGGCCATAGATGCTGTTCAACACAAGACTAGTTTATGTAACCACAAGTAGTTTGCCTGCAATTATATATAAAACAGACGTCAGCCATGGTGCGTGCAATAACTACTGTGATTTATAGTATGTAAGACTAGATAGGTAAGGGTTCTAATCTCACGCCAGGCCATTTGGTGTGTGTGTGCATGCATCTCACTGCAAAACAACTGTGAATCCTTTATTGACTACCAAACTGCAATGGTTCTGCACTTTTTGTCCCTGTAAGTTGATGGCAGCCTCCAAACTCCCCTCTTCTACATGACATGCTGATGTCATCTACCTTAAGACTACCAGCTGCACTGTAATGTCAGACTTAAGCTGTGGCACATGTGGTAAGTACTGTGATCTATAGTGTTTAAGACTAGATAGTTAGGGGTTCTAATCTCACTCCAGCCACTTGGTGTGTGTGTATCTCCATACGACATAGATATGATCACCTCAGTGACTTGGTTGTAGCAGGTGATGTGGGCCTCCAAATTCCTGACCAGAATAAGGCCTGCTGATATCATCAAGCATAAGATGTCCTAAAGAGATAGTAATAGTGGACTTGAGGTGTGGCTCGTGCGTTACGTAGTGTGATGTGTAGTGTGTACCATTAGATAGAAGTTCTAATCTACTTGCATCCGGCTTTGGACTGTATGTGTGCAATGCAGTGTCCTGCAAACATTAATTAGAACATTTTACATCAGCATATGAAATCATAGGAATTTTGAACTTTAGTAGTCTAATGGCCCTAGAGCCCTTACAATCCTAGCCAGGTTTTTGCCCTTATTTAAACTATCCTTAAATATTGCCCCTGTCCAAAAGGAACACAGGCAGAAGCCCTGTGGTGAAATGACAGTCATACAGATGACATCTGACAAGGCCCAATGAGGTGCTCTGTTTTGCCATTAGGCAGAAGTCTGTTTCAAAGGTTTGTGAAAGTCTGCTAGACAGATCGCTCCCACCAGCATGTATTACTAATGCTACATACCAGGTTAATGTCCTGACAGTGAGTAATCTGTGTACCATGCCACCTACAGATATACAGCATTTCCACTCAAGCAGGGTCACACATTGCCCCATATGCAAGGCAGAGATCACCTCTGAGTATTCTGTATGCCACAAGCTACAATGGCAATGGTTTTCAGATGATTCCTATTGGACAGATACTGAAGACTTGAAGTTCTCTTTTGAGGGACCATTGTGCTGTGTGCAACTGCCAGTAGTGCTTGGAAAGGTACATTACGAAATGGCCATTGCACTCAAATAGTGGCATGCTGAGGGAAGAGTACATGGAGGTTATGACTACGTTAATTTTAGGTGACAGTACCCTCAGGCATGACATATGATTCCCTTCTTACCACTGGGGAAACATGGTGATCTAAGGTACATTAGGTGTAAACCTGTGTGGCCAGGCCTGTGTGCCTAGTTCTGTCACCCCTGAGCATGTACATCAGATGTTGCTACTGATATGCTACTTACCAGGAACATAGGTGTTACCAATGGAAATGATACTACATAGATATCTGCATGGAGTTTGTGGCCATTAGTATATCAACAGGCATTTGCTCAGCCATACACTCTTGTAGGATATTGACATATCTCACAGGTTCTATGACCACTGACAGTTTGCAGGCATCAGCCAATGTTGTCAGCCACAGACATTCAGGTATTGCTTGTACAGTGGTTAACTGGATTCCAAACAATAGAGGGCCCAGCACTAAGCCCTGTTGAACACTGCTGTGTACAGATCAGCTATTGGAGGTGTATTCCCATATTTTGAGTAGGTGTTCCATCAGTGAGCCATTTAGTGACTCCTATAATGTTGTTACCATTGATGCCTAATTGGGTGATTTTGTTAATGATGCCTGAGTGGGGGATACAGCCACATGGCTTGGCTAAGTCCAGGGGGTTGTATACCTTGATGTCCCATCATCCACATCCTTGGTGACTGCCTCAGACATGCCCACCAGGTTTAACACTCATGATCTTCCTTTCAGAAGTCCAAACTGTGTATGGCCAACTGTTTGTAGATTACATATATCTTGACTGATCAGCTCTATGATGATCCCCATGGGATGAAAGAGATGGCTACTCAGAGAAATAGGTCTATAGTTGTTGTGGTCAGTGGATGCACCATCTCTGTGCAAGGGGATAACACTTGCCATAGTCCAGTCAGCTGGGATGCAGCCAGTGGCTATAATATGAGTGCAAGGAGTTCCCAATGGTGTTAATAATCCTTGTTGGATCCCATGTAGGATGCAGCCTGGGACGTTAGCATTTCCAATAGATGCTGGGTGTCCTCCATAGAGAGGCCAGTTGCAACCTGCTCTGTGGATATAGATGGTATGGGATAGGTTGTAGGGATGTCATGTGGCACATGTGGTGGGGACAGGGGAGTGAAGTTGACTGAAAACCTGTGGGACAACAGGTTAGCTATGATTACGGACACATTGTATGTGCTATCATTAAGTATGAGTTCAACAATTTGAGCCTTTCCTCTGAAGTTACACATGTAGCTACACTGTGTGTTGTGGTTGTCCTTTGTGGGGGAGGCTAATTTTGTCACATACTGTGTCTGCGAGACAGCACAACAATGCTATGTGCTTGTTTTAGCTGAGGAGGGTGTGCCTCCATTTTAGGGGGGGCACCCTCACTCCAACTGTCACACAGCAATGTCCACCTCTTATTGTCCAGCCTGCTAATGGCAGTTGCCCACCAGGCAGGTTTGCTGTGCCATGAGGAGCTTGTTTCCCCTGTCAGGTACAGCTGAGTCTAGACAGTTGCACTGGTGCTTGCGTAAAGCATTGGTAAAGAGCTCTGCATAATTGCCTGTCCCATCTGAGGTGGTAGGTGCAGTCAAGCTATGTAAACCATCCCATAGCAGGTAATAAATTGCTTTGTTGATGTTTATTACTGTATTTTCTGCAGGGGGTGTAGGTGTGAAACTTAGTTTTAATGAGAATGATCTGTGGTCAGATCTCACCAAGGAGGACCTCACAGTGGAAGGGCTGCAGTGGTCACTCATACTGGTAAACACCTGATGGAGTACATTGGCTCTCCTTGTGAGGATGTCATGCCACTGGTCCAGGGCATTGTAGTGAAGGACATGGACTAACCTTTGGGCAGATGAGCTTATGCACAACTAGCCAACACAGTTGGTAGTTACTTAATATAACATCAAACCAGGGTGGGGAGACTTTCCACATCTCATCAGCAGTCATTGATAATGCCATTAGCAATATAGTTATGCTTGCATGTACGTATGTCACAGCAGGCCATCATGAGGCAGTGTCATAACAGATGGTGAAATGTAACATGTTGTTACCTTTGTGTAGTTCCCCTAAGGTAACACAGCACCTGACAGTGTGTCATTACATGGTTGGGTGATTAGAATGCTTTGACAGGCAAGTGGCCCTTGGAGTAACCATAATCCTGTTATTAGGCTTGGTCGTAATACCATACCTACAAATGTGAAACTGTGCAAGTCCAGCAAAGTTAGGATCATGCTGCTACACCCTTGGGGTTGACAACCTGAAACACAATGTTTGTAGGCACTCTTTTCAGTAAAGATGTGGATGCCCTTGCATGCACAGAGCACTTCTTCAACTTTGCAGACATGACTTTGGCCTTGCAAGTCTACAATGCCTGTTAAGCAACCAGACAGAAAACTGGATGTTGTGTGACATGATGTGGGGAACACAGACATGTTCTGGGTGCATAACTGTAAGATATGACATACTTAGGACATGTGGCAGGTTGACAAACTTTGTCAAAAGGTGGCCACTCATCTGCAGTAGGCCTCAGAGCCATGTCATTCAGATATCCACCATTAAGCTGTTGAATGGCGGGATGCATGAATTGCAGTGACAGTGTCACATAACATGGATCACCACCACTGTGGTGCTTGTTTGAGCAACCTTGGATATCTATGTCACCGGACATTGTACAGTATATTGTGACACTGCAGCTGTGCTCCCAATCACCATTTGGTCAGTACCCTAGTAAAATATCACCAGCCCTGGAGCAGAAGGCATAATACATGCAAAAGTCAACTGATTGCTCAGGTTGCTAATCAAGGTATCTGCCTGAAAAATGGTATGTGACGCCTACAGAGCCTTGCATGACATGGGGAAACTATGTGGATGAACTAACAGGCTGTGTCCTGCTTCTCATCACGAGCTTCATAGTAACATTTTGTTTCTGTTGATAGAAAAAGTATTGGAGCATGGTGTCCCAGGAGAGAGTGTTTGTGGTGAGAGCTGCATTAGTAGTAAACAGGCCCCTACACACTGCTTGAGTTGTGTACATCTGCAGTATACCTATGTAAAACCTACTGCCTTACCTTCATAGGGTGTACATGTTACCTTTCCCTCCATTCTTTGCCTGTGTTCTGCACAGACACAGACACCTGGGAGGACTATTTTCATGGAGAACATGATGTAAGTTCCTGCAATAGTTAGTTGCACAGATGACAACTATAATGCAGTACCATGCACTGTCCCCAGATCTCTCAGTCATCTGATATTTAAAGCCATGACATGAGTTATCATGGAAATAATCAGTAACAATGTTGTATATTTGCAGACACTATACCAAACACAATTTGTTTTGATCAAGGGCAGATCATGTCTACCCTAACCGGTGGACCTCATTGACTGTTAAACTGTGCAATGGATGGGGAGAATATGACTCACTCCACCTACAATGGCCTGACAAGGCATTTGACAATATTAGGCCATCAGGGATTGATGTAAAAATGCAAAGTAGTATGTCAGCTGGTGGATAGGCAAGTGTCTGATAGTCCTGATCTGGGAAGATAGCATTGGGTAGTCCACCACTACAATGAGGCCAGTCACCAGTGGACTTCCCTCAGAAATCATTTATGGAGTACCCCTGCTAGCCATTCCCTTCTCTGCAGTCATGGCCACTGTCAGTGACCTCTGACTGACCACATTTGCAGATGCTTGCAAATTAGGAGATGACAATGAATCCCACACAGAACCAACAGTTATCCAGCATGGGCTGAGGCACACATTCAGTTGTTGTCAGAGCCATTGACAAATAGTAAATGCCAAGGAATACACAATAGTATTCTTTTGGAAGTCATCCATCCCTGGGAAATATATTATTGTCCACACACCGTACACAGTTGAGCAATTCCTCTGGGACTTATGAACAAAGAGAGTGACCTAGCCTTTGACTGACACTGGTCATTAAGATGTGGGGATTAATTCAGTTTTGTACAACCTATAGGGAAAGGAATGGCATGCAAATCCTAGACTGTCATTGTTATACTGTATTTGGAAATCATCACGCCTATCATGGAGTGCAATGGTACGTTTGCTATATCACTACATAGGCATATCTGACAACTGTAAGACCCACATAGGTTCCATGGTAAACCAAGACATAGTGTAGATAATATGTCCTATGCAGACTGTGTCAAGGCCATGAATGTGTAGCCTGTCTCCTACATGCTTTTGAGGGAAGGTGCATGGCTGTCATACACGGATGTGTGAGATCCCACTTTGTACCTCCTATATATCCAAGACAGGACTAACACATGTTTTAGCTGTTTTACACACCTACACCTTCACTGTGGTATAAATACTACATGCTGGAGAGACAGGTATGTAACCCTCACACTATATCCTATATGCAACATGCTTCCCATGCATGCGCAGCACCAATGAGATGTGGAAGAAAACAATCATAACTGGTGTAGGACAAATGTGTGTAATGGACACAGGAAAATTGTAGATGGTTCATCTCCATTACTACAGCTTGTAGATGTGTTAACTCCTGAAACCATGCTGACACTTATCAAGGGCATCAGACCTTGTCAGAGATTAGGGATGCATGAGTAGGCTTATTGAAACTATTACCCTTGTTAGCCTATTATACACATATGAACCTATGGAGCCATGCACCTATAGTGCTGCACCTTTCTGAAGACATATTTCTTCTGTGCTGACATTCCATCCTGTGCTGTGATGTTTATGGGTTTATTGTCACTGTGTATCCATAAGTGTCTCACACAGAATCCTGAAACTGAAACATAAACAGATTCATGAGTCACCTTTCATTGTGTTAGTATACAGCCATTACAACATCATACAATGTAAAGTACACAACATGATGTAGTTTACTCATTACATATGTCAGCATGCAGTATCTGTCAGTGAGCAGGACAAGTGGCATGTCAAAGGCAGCAATGGATTACACAAATACATAGTAATTTATATAGTCACCTTGTGTATCAGGCACATACTGTAACTCCATTTCCCTGCATTGATGATGAGGATGACAGGGATGTGGCAGAGGTATTATCACTTGCACAGGGTGTTGTGTGGGGGTGCAGGAGGCCTAGGCTGACCCAATAGGTTGAAAGCATGTGTGTGTGAATCAGGAAGGGAAGCAGGCAAGATAAGCCATGGAAATGTGCCTTATGTGTCTGTAGGTCACCTGATTATGAAAGTGGTGTGTGAGTGTGTGCATGAACACAGTCAAGCACAGTGCCAGCCCTACATGTGTGTATGTTGGATAGCTTTGAACCGTGCATGGTAGAGCTGACAGTTCACCGTCTCCATCCCTTAGCACAAAACCTGGCTCTGCCAGGAGTCACACTGACAATTCCATGCCCAAGGTCTGAAGCCATGCTAGTACCTGACGGTGACTGCTTTCTGCTGAGACCATGTCCTCCACGGGAATGCCCAGGACCATGAACCCATGGCCTGCCACATCTTGATGTGATCAGCACACTACCCTCTGTAGTGCTGGATGTACTGCCACTACAGGAGAGTGATTGTGCATGACCCCATGGACTCTCAGCTAATGTAGTTGCTGACCTACATCCATGGGCCCAACGTTCAACTCCAACAAGACGTTCCAAAACAGACATTGTGCATCCCAAGGCAGATAGTGTGCCAGCTGTCTGAGACCACTGTCTTTATACTGCATCAGTCAACTGACCCAGGGTATCAGCAACATGATGGAGGCAGTAACGGATGTCAGACTGTGCTGCATCCATAACACTGAGCGTTTGTCTGGAGTTCCTTTTGGAATGTGCCTGTGCCTCCATGATGACCCAAAACATACGCTGAGTGACCTGTAATGAGACATCTGCAATAGGTGGTGGAAGGACAGCAGGCCTCCTATGAGCATCCCTATCAATCTGCCTGTGTGGAACCTTGCCATAACTTTGGCTATGACCAGTATCAACACTCACTGCAGCCATAGTTGCCATACTTTCCTGTTCAATGTCCCACCCTCTGACTGTCCAATATCTGTGGCCTCTGGAGACTGGGTATGTATAGGCATACTGACTGTGTACAGTGATAATGAGGGTAAAGAGGAATGCAAACCTCTGGGACAGATTCAGCCCCTGCAACCCCCACCTGTGCCTCACTTTAGCCACTATCATCATCAGTGTTAGAAGATACACTGACATCAGGTTGTGAAGGGGACAGAGACCAACCTCCCCGATCACCTGTGATAAAAAAGGGAAAAGAAGTACATTAATACCTGTGCTACTAAACTCTGCAGTACTGTGTTGCAACATATGTTAAGCTGTATACACTGTTGTCACTATTATAGACCTATTTAACCCCCAACCTCATCTAGTAAGACATGAGGACATTATTTTCCAACAAAAGTCTGTAGTTACGTGTAAATAAAAATGCTTTAAACAACAATCTCATCATCAACATTGAGGTACACTGTTGATATTTATCAGCACTCTGCACAGCTGACACATATGGAAATCTGTAATGTCCTGACAATATTGCCACATCTATCAGTGTGGTCACACCTACAAGGCATAGGTATGACTCTAAAGTGCATACAGTCAGAAAATATCTGTGTAGTTGGCAATCATGCTGCCAGTACATCAATCCAGCCAATAAGCCTGGGATGACACTTTAGGGAATACATTGCAATAAAGCTACATAGGTTCATAGGTGTGTACTAGGCTAATGGCCCTGGGCCCTTTACAAGTCTAGCCCACAGGATTACTCTGCATCATGCCACCTGACCTTAGCTCCCAGTGCCTCTGTTGAGTAAAGCCACTGGAGTGATCCCTGGGGTGAATTTTCTATTTCCCATCCAGTCATCAAGATTTCTCTTGAAGATGGCCAGTGAGGTGCTCTGCTTGACATGTATGGGAAGTCTATTCCATAGCATGGGCAGTCTCTGGGTTATGAATCTGTCCCTCCAGTATGTTTTGTTGATTGTGGTAACGAGGTTGAGGTCTCTGGAGCATGTGGTGCAGAGGGATTGGGATTTATTTAGATGTAACATTCCTAACAGAGCTGGGTCAAACATGGCTTTGTAAGTCAAGCAGAGATCGCCTCTAAGTAGGCAATATGAGACAGACAATAGTTGGAGTTTTTTTAGTCTGTTCATATAGGACAAATGTTTAAGGCCTAGGATCCTCTTTGTGAGGTACTTTTGCAGCCTCTCCAGTTGTTGCAGGTGTTTAGTGAGGTACATCTCAAATGGGACATTGTACTCGATTGGCTTAATGAGAAAAGCGTAGAGGGAGACAGTGACCTCTTTTTTCCTGGATGCAAAACCCTTAAGTAATAAGATGTGCCACATAGAAGGACTTTCTGACCACAGTGGCAATGTGGTGGTCAAAAGAGAGGTTGCTGTCGACCTGTCTTCCCAGATCTTTTATAATGCCTTCTGTGCTCGGTGGACTACCATCAATGTGGTAATTCATGGGAACTGTTTTTTCCCAGAGGAGATGATGACACATTTTTTGGCATTGAGATTAAGGGCATGGTTCTGACACCATTCGTTGGTCTCAGTGAAGCCTTTCTGTAGGATGTCACCATCACTCGGGGAGTTAATAATAGCTCCCAACTTGCGATCATCTGCGAACTTTGTCAGCCAAAGTCCTTCATGTTGGCCTGGACTTCAGAGAAGTAGATACCAAACAGGAGAGGACCCAGGAGCGAACCCTGTGGGACTCCACTCATGACTGGTCGGCAGTCTGACTTGGAATCAGCTACTTTCACACTGTGGATTCTACCTGTGAACCAGTTTGCAACCCATCTAGTGATATAGGGGTTGATGCCTAGCTTAGTGAGTTTTTCTATGATTCCTGAGTGGAGAGGTAGGCTGTATAAACCACCTTGCCTTCATCCACAGCTCTGGTGACTGACTCAAAGAAGCTGACCAAGTTGAGCAGGCATGATCTACCCTTCACAAAATCAAACTGTGTGATCCAGAGTTTGGAGATTCCCTATATCATTGTTTATTAGGTCCGTGATGACGCGTTCCACAGCTTTGCATATCAGATTTGTCAGGCTAATGGGGCAATAGTTCCCAGAGTCTGTAGTCACTCCTCCTTTGTGGAGAGGGATGACTGTAGCAGTGCACCATTTGGTAGGGACAAAGCCATCTATAACAAAACAGTGTTGTGCTTACCAGAAGCAGGACCACAGCCTTGTCCTATTCCTGATGGACCTGTGAAAAGTTGAGGGAGCGGCAATGTAAACACCACCTTGTGTTGCACTATAACAGGGTAATACAGCCATATATCGCACATTTACAGTAGCTGCTATGTTAATTGTTATGTTGGTCATCAGATTCAAACTGCAGTTAACCTCCCCCCAAAAACAAACATCTGACATCTAAAACTATGTACATCCTAACACACTACAGTATTCCAATGCTGATCAAATACACCTACCTGGATGCTCCTCTGGTGTGGAAACTGTGGCATCCACATCCATGATATATGGTGTGATGGATGCCTGAGAGCTGTCGTGTATTCCTAGGTTTGCCAGGAATTCCTCAGTGGCTGAGAGTGGTTGTTCCACTGCAGGCCCTCTACCAGTGACACCACAATCCCTGGCCACATCTACTGCTCTTCCTTGTGTCGCATTTATCATATCAGTCACACAGTGTCAAACCTGCTCATGTGTCCTGCTTTGGTGACTGACGGAATTAACATGACATACCAGGTCAGCTCACAATGCTGCTTGCTGTTCCCTGTTTTGCCTCCCCCTGGACAGTAGAAGTTCATAGTGTTGACAGAGGCCTTCCAGGATTATATCATTCTCAGCAACCATAAAAAGGCTCCAGTGTCTTGCATACATTTTACCTGAAAGACAGCAAAAGGGAAACACATGTCAGGATAACATATGTGGGAGTAGACTGTAGAGATACAGCAATAACAGACTGGCTGGCAGTATCTACTGCTTGATCACACATCTCATATCCCACAGTGTGCAAACATACTAAGGGTGTGGGTACAACTAAGATACTAGCAATAGTCAGCTATTCCTGTTTGTGCCATGATAGATACTGCTGTATGGTCACACATCCAACACAGGAGTCCATTGTAGTGTGGCTCCTAGGGGTAGCCCCCCTGTTAATATGTCAAAACAACAGTGCCAAACAAATAGCAGTGTGCTATTACAACCAGTATAAAGGCACATTCCCAGGAGACCAGAGCGCCACATTGACAAACAGCATTCTACCCTTGTTGTACTGTACTTCCTCTGTAGGTGTAACAAATCTGGAGACTAATGACATATAATTATTACAGTTCTCAGAAAGGCTTATGCTGTAATCCCCATTCTCCCTAAGTATATTCACACATCTGCATCATGTTGTAAACAAAAGGGTTACATACCTGATGGCGTACAATACTCCTCTGTTGAAATACTCAGATATATAAAGGTTGTGACAACTTGTTTACTGTGTGAAGAAACTATCATACAGAATGGTTCCCCTAGCAAGCTGTTTGTCTTTTTAACATGGTTGTCATTACCACATGATTGGCTCTTAACCAATCTGTGCCTCTGAACTGCCTATTGCAGACAACACATCTAATTTGCAGTATAATCAGCCAATGACATGCAATCACTGAACAAAATGTAAGGCCTCCATGTAGATAAGAACCCCTTTCTCATATGGTGTGCTGGGAATTACTGGGGCAAAGATACATCATCACAGAGAGTATGTTTGTAGCAGCTACATTTTAAATACAGATATGTGTGCTACTGGCTGAAGCTGAAGCTGGAACTGATGCTGTAGGCAATAGGCATAGGCAGAGAGTGTGAACACTTTGGTGGACACCAAGCTATAAGAGTAAGTATGGGATCTGGGGCAGCCTTGTTGTAGAGACAGAGTCAGATTGAGGGTACCCATCCCACTGGGACTATCATAGTTCTGTACATACCCCCTGAAAACAATATCTCCATACTAGAAGAAATCCTCGCCTGGATTTCTACAAACATAAAAAATGAAACCATTATACTAGGTGACATAAACATCATCTGGGCAAACTTGACCTCCAACTCCTCTACCATCAATATAAATTTATTTAACTTTTCACAGCTCATAAATACACCTACTAGGTCAGCCAAAGATAACACTACAGGATCCATACTAGACTGGATTATAATCTATCACCCTAACAAAATAACTGAAGCAGGGACACTCCCAGATTCTCTTAGTGACCATGTCCCTGCCTTTATCCGTCCCTACCCATCATTCTTACAAAATTAACACCAGCACAAACTTATAAGGAATCTAACTACCTTCAACCCTGTCATGTTTTCTAATATACTAAAACAAATTAACTGGCACATTCTATATACTTTCCCCTTAGATAATGTTGTTGACTATTTCAGCTCTACATTTCTAGACATATTAAACAGTCTTGCACCTCTTCACAGGAAAAGAATCATAATCAACTCCGCTCCATGGTTGTCCAAATCTACTAAAGCTCAGATGCATCTCAGAGATAAAGCAAGGAAACATTATCAAACTATCAAAAACCAAGCCTCCCTGGTACATTTCAAACAGCTTTGCAACCACGTAAAAAGTATATAAAGACAAAAAAGTTTACTACACTAAACTACTGTCCAATCACAAACAAAACCCTAAAAAATTCTGGAATTCCATCTCATCTCTCCTAAACCCTGGCACAAAAAATAATCCATGTCCACATCCCGACAAAAACCTCAGATGAAATAGCATCTATCTTTAACTCCTTTTTATAGACTGTATTTCCGAGATTACTGTTAACTTTCCTAAGGACAATGACAACACAAATAACATTGCTCCTCCTAAAACTTCTCCTACTTCTCCTACCTCTACAAGCTCCTTTTCCTCACCTGTACCCAACTCCTCTCCTGACCCTAATTTCACTACTAACCCTATTTTCACCACAATTATCAAGAGATTACTCCTTAAGCTCAAACCCTGCTCTAACGCTCCTGACAACTTACCCCCCCCACTTTTCTAAAGATCACTGCTGATGCCACAGCTTTTCTCATTAGCATCCTAATCGTTCCCAAGCTATGGAAGAAAGCCTACATTCTCCCTCTTCACAAAGGCGGCAAAAACAATGATATCTCCAACTTTCATCACATCGCCATCCTCTCTCCAATCTCTAAGATTCTGAAAAAGTGCATCCACATTCAGCTGATGTACTATCTCCTCCAAAACAGCCTCTTGTCACCTACTCAGCATGACTTTAGACATGGACACAGCACTACAACAGCACTTATATCTTTTCCAGACACTATTAATAGAGCTCGTGATTCAGGGAAATTTGTAGCTATCATATTCTTAGATCTATTGAAAGCCTTTGATACTGTTTCCCACCCTTTACTTCTAGCACAACTCACAAATTTTGGACTTTCCCCCACCACCCTAACCTGGTTCTCTAGTTATCTAACAGACTGACAGCAGGTGGTCAAATGGCAAAACTGAATCTCTTCCTATCTCAACACCCCAACTGGACTTCCTCAAGGCTTCGTACTTGGTCCCCTCTTGCTATAATAGGATCGCAAAATTCACAACAAATTCCAGAAACTTCACCCATCACTGTACCTCTCCTTTCTCTAAAACAGCTTGAACTTCCTAACAACCTCATCTACCTACAAATTACTACTGCTCACAAACTTATCTTCAAACCCCCTGATTGCCCCAAACTAAGTTCTGTCTTCTCCTTCTACTTCCCCAACTTGTCCCTTGGATCTGGGAATCAGCAACTACTTCTAGTCCACAAGCCAAACCGGCCTTCAGGCCAGCTTCTCTTTTCTTACTCCATAGCCAAAACTTGGAATGATCTTCCACTAGCTATCAGAACTATACAACATCCTATTAACTTCAAATTCTATCTTCACACATACCTTCCCTACCTCTGGAACTGCTCTTGCATTCCTCCTCCTTGAGAACCTTACTCTAATGTTACATCCTGTCCTTACCATGCTCCTTAACATTCCTCCAGATGATAAATATGTCTAGATATTCTGGAAATTTGTCACTGCCATTGATCTGACTACTGAATTTGTAACCCTGTTTCTAATCTGTTATTTTATTGTGTCTATTAGTGGTATTGTATTATGGAAATCTGTCTCTGTAATTTGTCTGACTACTATATTGCTACTGTGTTGTTACCTATGTTTCACAGTTGTAATCAGATTTGTCTGATTTTGTTGTTGACTGTATAACTATGTTTCATAGTTGTAATCATTTTTGTCTGATTTTGTTGTTGATTGTAGTGTGTAGCCTTTCTCTCCAGGCCTCCACTGTAAATGGGCTCTGCAAGGCCCAGTGGACTTCCCTGGTAAAAAAAAAAAACTGCAAATAAATAAATAAAATAAAATAAATAAATAAATAAATAAATAAATAAATAAATAAATGTGTTTAAGGTAAATATGTTAGCCAACAGTAACAGTGCCACAATCAAAGGCAAAATGGTTGGTGTGTCCTAGAGAAAGGTAAGGGGGTGGATTAACGATTATGTCACACAGTTGGACAAGTGCAAAGTTATGTGAGCTGCAGTGTGATATTATTAGGCCACAATTTCAGTACACACTTCAAAATCCTGTGGGAATTCAGACTAATGCACGACCTGACATTCTTTGCACTTTCTAGTGTTGTACTAGGAGTAGTTAAGAGTGGTTATAACTGTAGGCCTTTTTGTTCTATTACTTAGATGTAGACATTCCATCTGTACTGCTTTGGATGGATATATAGGTGATAAGACAGACATACACATGACAATATATACTGTTGATGTCCACATACACGTATTTTCATTGGTAGAGGCAGCTGTAGTTGAACCCATGATCATTGCTTGCAATATATTTTGCAGAGTGAGCTACATTGTCACCTTGATAGCAAGTGCATTGTTACATGTTGTAGATATTGTTCCACAGTTATCTGCCATTACACACTGCACTTACAAGCATAGCTCTCATCTGTACAGATTTTTTACAGAATGTCCAGATTTTGTCCTCATATTTTATGCCTGTTTGTTATTACATTGTAGCTTTCTGGCAAATTAGTGTTAAACATTAAAGACTGAAGCTGGAAAATAATGACAGACATTTGAGTTTCAGACTTCCATGTACTTCAGAACATTCATCCTAAATCAATACCTGTTAGTCTATCATCCTTCTAAGTTTGCAAGAGCAATATTAAAAAAAAGTCCCTATTTTTGCACCTTTGTCCCAGTTTTATTTATGTATTTGTCCAGATTGTATGGCTTTAGACTGCTGTATTTCTCTATTAGAGTCCGAGTTAAAATCTTATTTCTACATTAATGTTTTAGTAAGTGTATTGTTACAGGTTGTACATATACTTGCATGGTTACCTGCTATTACATACCTAACTTACATTCATTGTTGTGTGCATGGCTTTAGAGTGATGTATTTCCCTAGTAGAGTACTAATTACAGTAATAGTTTTCTATATTTCTTTCAGCTGGTTTACGTGGCACAGCATGATGTACAGCACCACTTAAACATGCTTAATGACGAAAACGTGAGCATTACTTATGCTGTCATTTAAACACCTGTGTTAATTAGCAGCTGTTTGGCTTGGCAGGTTAAGCCACTGTTGTGCAGGTGTGATGGTCAGGGTTTGAAATATGGTTCAGGTGTACGTTTAGAGCATGAGTAATATTTTTGCAAAAGCATATATCAATGTAGTGCTATTTAGCACAGCTAAGCAATGTGGTGCTCCATGCCGCATTGCACAGAAAATCTTTAAAGAAAAGAAAAACGGAAAAATAGGACAGTGGAAAAAAGGGTACAAGCAGGGGGAAAAGCATAGTGAAAGACAGGTAGAGATGTGCAGGATGGGTGTAGGAAAGAACTATAGCTATCCATTTCTTCATCAGCAACAACTGTGTACTGCGATAGGATTTTTAGCTGAATTTGGACTGTCACCCCCAGAGAGGGTTGATAACAACCTAACTGTGGTGTAAAGCCAATTGGACCAATTTTGTGTGCCAGTGGACATGTGTGTGAAGTGGAGAGCTATGTGTGAGGCAATATTTTTTTTGTTGGACAGATGCCTATTTTTTTTTAAGGTGAGATTGGAATGTTGGGGAGGTGACATAGGTACATGTGGGGTAGGTAAGTTGGGAAGGTGAGGAAGCATTTGGAGACAGACAAGACAGCAGACAGGGCTAGTGTGTGACACAAGAGGGGGGTGAACACTTTGGACGGGGAAGGTGTTGTGGAATCGCACTCCCAGCAGCATCCACACGGTAGCAGTGCAACACAAGACCTCACCCATGGGACTATCAGCACTGCTCCTTCACTCCCCTCTGTGGTGTCAGTAGTGAGGCTGTCATGCAGGGTGAGGCTGACTCACCAGGATAGCAAGCATGTCCTCCATCCAGTGCAGGCATGCTCCAAAAGTTCATACAACCACCCTGCGCACCATACATGGCAGTTCTTGAAGTGTGACAAAATCACCCCCTCCACCTCTGCTCCCAGAGGGGAGCACAACCCCAGCCTGTGGGGAAGAACTAGCTGACACCACACATAGTGCAGGGGAAGCAGAGGGGGCACCAACAGGCCACAGATGTGCTGGGCCCCAGTGCCACGGCTGGTGGTGGCAAGGTAGGTGGGTTGCTTGGATCTGGCCAACCTTGTCACACTGTAGTAAAGTAGATATAAACATAAGGTAAGATAAATAATAACCAAAACAATGTTAGTATTAACATAATGGAAGATAATATTGATTAAGCCAAATACATATTAAGGAATATTATGAGGAACACAACAATAAATAATATAACAGTAAGTATGTTAACAACAAACCAGTATGACATAACCCATAATGGCACTTAACAGTTAGTTTAACAGAACATATTAATATCAAACCATAATAACAAATAACAGTAATAAATTAATAAATTTCATAATAATAATTAGAGAAGATAAGGGGTGGGGTGAGAGAGAAAAACATACCATTAGTGAGTTCGCAGTTGATATTACTACACAGACTACTAATACATACTTCTATAAGTGTGCAGTGTCACTCGTGTACAGTGACTCCAATTCTTGTATAGATGATGTTACATGTACATAGTTCTCAACCTGTTAGCATGGGACAGTATGGGCCAAGCATTAACAAAAGCAGGTACACAGCTACAGGGAACTGTTTTACATAGTGTAGTCATACATTACTACCAAGGTGTTCTGTAAATGGATTTGCCAATAAACTGCATTCCAAGTAAATGCCATTTATCTGCTAATGAAGGACCAGACATATGTGGTATCAGTCATTAAAAATTGTGACAGTTGAAAGGTATGTTCATGTACACTAATTGAAGTAGACAGCCAGTGATTTCTTAGTTGGTTGCCATGGGATTAGAACCCACAAGCTGTGACTCAAGGAAACATGCACTAAATTTAACAGTTGATGGCTGTCAGATTATGAAAGACATGGCAGTGCACGCAGGAATAGTTCACACTTATTAGAAAAGAGTATTTATTAAGGCACAATCCTGCTTTACACTTTATTGATGCTGCTCCTAAAAATCAGGGCCTTATACACATGGATATCTTCCCAGAACTTGAGGTACCTTACCCATATACCTTGTTCCTAGAGATGGAGGAATAAACAGCATTATTTGACTAGAAATGGCCATAACAGAGGCTTGAAGCTTACTGTGGTTAGTGCATTACATTTATCAGAGAATATTTTCTGCAGTCTTTATTCATTTCCGTTTTACAGTTCATTGGTGTCAGATTGGAACACACATGCAGTGAAAACAGCCGTACTACACAGTTACTTGAAAAGATTACTTTACAGTGCATGATCCTGCTTAAGACTTTTATTGGTAATGTACCTTAGAATCTGGCATTTATACACATGCATATCTGGCCATAACATCAGCTACCATACCCATACACCCTCGTCTTTGAGTGGGTGGACTGTACAGCATTATATGACACAAACTGGGCAGAACACAGACCTGAAACTTACAGTGGGTATTGCACTACATTTATCAAACATTTTTTTTTCTGCAGTCTTTATTCATTCCATTTTACAGTTGACTAGCGTCAGATTGGAACACACATGCAGTGAATACAGCCATACTGCACAGTTATTTGAACATATTACTTCTCAATGCACAACCCTGCTTTACACTTCTGTTGGTAATGTACCTTAGAATCTGGCATTTATACACATGCATATCTGGCCATAACGTCAGGTACCTTACCCATATACCTTGTTCTTTGAGTGGGTGGAATGTACAGCATTATATGACACAAACTGGCCAGAGCACAGGCTTGCAACTTACTGCAGGTATTAAACTACATTTATCAGACAGTTTTTTCAGCAGTCTTTATTAATTTCCTTTGTACAGTTGACTGGTGTTAGATCAGAATACAAATGCAGTGACTACAAGACTAGTGGGCGCTTCTTATTTTGAAATAGTACATATCACAGCACCAACACCCTTTATAATCTATGTATTACTGTTGCTTCAAGTCTGGCATGTCCAGCACATTTAGCTGTGTCAGACCCATTTACCCTCGTCATTACCTGAGTGCAATCTACGGCATATTTCACACAATGAGCACAGCAGAACAGTGACTGTTAATCTCTGTAGACCACGACCTCAACTAATGTTTGTAAGCTATACTACACAATAATGCATGGTTACTTAACTTAACTTGGTTTACCATTTCAGGTAGGCACTGACACATTACTAAACATATTACAGTTTCCAAGTATGTTATACCTGACTGTTAGGACTGCAAACTCTGTAAATACTTTTTAATCTTGGCAGTTCATTATACATTAGGTTATTGCTTTATTTTTTTACTACTCACCACACTCGCACCTTGTCCTGGCCAGACGCCCTGCATGAGACTGCACATTGCAAGTTTGCTCATCTGCAGCTGTTGTAGGAGAAAGAAAGCATTATGCATACCAGTTTTGCACATATTCAGTTTGTACAGTTATAAATCACTGGGAAACATACTTAGATATCTGTGGGGTGTGCCCAGCCCATGCCTCTTGAACCCAGGTGTGCTAAGTTCCCTCTTCCTTCGCTTCAGGTCATCATAGTGGTGATGACATGGGATACCAGCAGCACTGGTAAGGTCCCTAGCCAGCCAATCCCAGGCCTCAGACATATATTCTGAGGCTGATAATTGCCCTGCAGCAGCTGGGGTTCATAGTTGTGAATCAGGAATCCAACAAACACTCTGGACTCCTGCACACCCCATCTCTGTGCCTGAAAGCTCGCTCCCTCACTAACACCACCAGGCATATCAGCAGCCAAGTGACAACTCCAATGAATGGTGTGAAATTCCCACCTATTGGCCTTTATATTGGATGCATTCCTGCTTTTACACATCATACTGCAACTTTCAAAAAAGCTATGCATCGCTTAGCTTTGCACAAACTCGCACAAACCCTTTTAAGCGAATGTAAGCGAAATTGTGCAGTGCGCAAATGGGGTGGGCCTTTAACCATGTTTCCACAGATTTGAGCACCGTGCAAACCCACAGAGACCATTTAAGTGAGGCTAAGCTATGTTCTACACTGCTACTTCCATAGATTCAATATCTATGTACCTCTGATCTCCCTTGGCAATGTGCCTTAATTAATATGTATGGCACACTGCTGGGGAGGAACTGTGGCCGTATACACAGATAAAGTCCATGTAGGCTCTATACAGTGCCTACATGGATTTTATTGAATCTTGGGGATAGTCTTCACCACTTTACTATATTACTAAAATAATATTACATAATTACCTCAGGAATACAGCAGAACACTGCCCACAAGACAGCCCACACAATAAGCTAATATCAAGATACTAAATAAATCCATGCTCAACAGGTGTTTAAGCAATGACCACATACATTACAAAATGATTGAGAAACAATAATTCAATATAAAAAATGAATGAATAGAATATGTTTGTGAGATACACAAAATATCTTGAACTGTAGGATTACGAAACTCATATTAGTAATTTATGGCTTCACCACTCATCACAAAACTCTCTCCTCTTTTATGAACTATTGTTAGGAGCTAGGCTCAATAAAGTATTAGATCCCGAAGCATTATCCTCCCTTATAGCCAAATGCTGGAAAAAAAACTCCTAAGAAACTACAAACATTGTATTGCATCTGTACTCATATCTGCAAGAACTAAACTACTTTGTACAAAACACACCATGTCTGACATTGGACCCTCACTTTGGCAATTGTTCCATAAGCACCAAAAAGAAACAAACTAATACTCCAGGTTCAGATTGCAGTTTAAAATGTATCTACTTAACAGGCCCAGTGTGTGCTTACCAAACGGTCATGTCACCTAACCACCTATCTGTTACTGGTCCAGTGTGTGCTTTCCAAAGGGCCTTGACACCTAACCACCTATTCGTTACTGGCCCAGTGTGTGGTTCCCAAAGGGCCACGTCACCTAGCCACATATCTGTTACTTTCTCACTCTTCTTCTCTCTCCCACCACCCTATTCCAATGATCATTGGATTGTACTGTAAATAGTTTAAATACTGTTCTTATAAATTGTTTTGAATGTCTGCAGCTACAGCATTATACTAACTTCAAATAATTCTGTTATTGTTTCATTGTCTTTACTTGTGCTAATGACAATGTAAAAGTGTGTTAATACTTTATCTTATGTTTTATTTCTTCTGCTTTGTTAACTGTGATTTTATTTTCACCTGGGCTATGGCTGCAATTGGTTGGTTTTGATTAGTGTCCTACACTAGTAAACAAATATAAATAAAATAACCTAAGCATGTGTATGTGTGTGTATGTTTGTGTGTGTGTACCCATATTTGTGCATATATGTGAGGATAAGTGTGACACTGTGCACGTATTGTGAGGGGTGCAGAATATTGCCCCAGTAGTTGCACTGCCATAGAAGTACAGTGGTTTGTCTCCTGTCAGAGCAGTCCTGTAACTGCACTGTAAAGCAGTTTAATAAGTCTACCTTCATAAAGAGCGTGGCTATTTCTGGCTTGCATTAGCCCTGTTATTTATGCTGTATAACTAATCTGCAGAGCATGCAATTAGCACCATCTACTTGCTTTTGTGGCAGTATCACGTTGCTTTTGCAACTCTGTTGTACTATTATCTCTGAGCTACATGTATGCTGGCATTTCCCAGTAAAGTCCATACTATGTCTATAAATGTTGCCCATTATGTTAGAGAAATGCAGTTTTTTATAACTTCTCATTATATAGCTTGGATACATGTCTTGCAGGCTTCTCCTATACTAATGTTAAAAAGGATCACATATTTACTGTGATAAGGCAAATACTTAAGTACAGGCTAAACCATCCTACCTACCTATCCACCTTCCTTCCTCCCTTCATGTATACTGCTACTTATATGCTGCTGGCTGGACTGAAATTTTAATTGCAAGATTTGAAATGTTATTTAATGACTACATTACTAAACACAGGATGTTTATAATATTCATTTGCTTTCAGAATACTAAAAGGTTGTTAGATGTTTTAAATGAATATCAGTCAAAGGTAACATTATATATATATATATATATATATATATATATATATATATATGTATATGTTGCAGTGCACTATTAACAAAAAAAAAAGACATTTATCTTCAAAGCATATGAGAGGCCTCTAACACGTAAGGTTGATGCAGGTATAGATATAAGAATGCATCCCTAAAGGAAACAAGATAAGACATAATTAGTGATATGGGAAGATAATGTTACAATATAACTAGCAGCATCATATCTGCATACCATAAATTACACTAGGGTTTCATAAATACATTGGCAGTGTCAGTCTGTGTGGATTGAACATTCTCTAAGCTTAGTCACGCCCCTTGGATGTGCTACATTTGTTATAGCTTATAAAAAAGTAAAAAAATCTTTGTCTTATGTGTCAAAATATGCTCTCATACTTTGAAACATGTTTAATTATTTGCATATCTTGAAAAAATAATGCTATTTATTGCACATCAGGCACAATAACAAAGAACAACAGTGATACACTATTAAGGATGTTGTATAGACAAAAAAGTACAAGCAGTAAAAGCAAATTACACTTTGATTAGATATGGAACCTCACATAGAATTAAGAAAGTTAATGTTAAAACCACCTCTGCTTAACAGGCTCAGTCTGAAGGAAGCCAGGATGATTTCATTGGTTAATCAATTACCATACTTTCAACTGCAGTGTTGGAAAGCCCACTAAAAGCAATATCCTTCTGCACGTGTAGGTTTAGCAATTAGCATGTTATCTCTTTGTACAGCTCTGTGTACTGAGAAGCTTCTAGAAGAGTTGCACAGGTAATTAATGAGTCACCAGGGAATAGATGAAGCAGAAGCTTCTGATCTTGTGTTACTTCCAGGAACTGCAAGTGACAGAAGCCATCATTGTCCACTAGTACTTAAAAAAGGAAACAGTTATTTTAAAAATAGGGTCTGTATGATTGCTAAACACCAATGTGCATGTAATTAAATATGAAATAAAGATATGTGGAAAAGTATTAAAACAAACAACTCAATAAATAACTTACCCATCTCATTTATACTACATATGGTTAGAAAAATTGAACACTAATGAAAAATTATATAAATTTACATGTCATAACCCAAACTTGTTGTTTTCAACAGATCTTATGCATGAGGAAGAGAACTCACAATGTAAAATACTGAGATATTCACCAACCAACTGGAAGCCCAAATAGCTTGAACATGGATCCAAGGATCAATATAGCACATGTGTGCTGTTTGCTTATCTTTTTCTTTTTTCAGTGAATAACGTACGGTAGTTAGAAGCTGAATTGTGTAGTGTTATACTATTTGTAAATGCTGTGAGGATAAAACCAAGCCCTATTGTGTGTGTTTTATATATATATATATATATATATATATATATATATATATATATACACACACACACACACACATATATATATATATATATATATATATATATACACACACACACACACACACACACACACATATATATATATATATATATATATATATATATATATATATATATATATATATATATCTATACACACACATATACATGTGCAGATATAGAGATGATTCACATCCGTTTCCACTGTGAAAGCAGATGTCAAAGGTCTCTGGCTGTCCGAGTTTCCTGATGACTATAAACTGGGTGCAACTGTTGACTCCTTTGTCGACACTCATGCCCTCTAAGAGAGGCTTGTCAGAACCATCACATGGTGTACCATGGCCTTGAGCTTAATGCCAGAATATATAATGTAGTTGTATAGAGAAACAAGTCTACTGAGTACCACATAAATGGAACCCCACTCGACGCAGACATATTCATTAGTGAGCTAGGTATCTTTATTGGCAGTGAACTACTTATCACCCTATGAATTACCAAAGACATATTCTCCAGGCTCAACTGTGTTGTAACTTCTTTAAGTTTGTCTGTTTAATGTATATATGACTAGCCATCTTAAGGTCCCCGTGATCGACTGCCTAATACTATTACTATGTTGCTATAGAATGAGCTGTTCCTGCATGTTACACAGTGTAACGCATTAGTCTCCTATTTCTGCTTTGATGGATACTCCTGGTATAAGTAGTTTTGTGTACAGAAGTGTGGCAATAAAAGCTTTACGTACATCATGGGCAGTGCATGTAATATGAGTAACATAGGCATGTCCTGCACTACATGTACATTTTCAGTTAAGGAGGAACAGCTATTGCACTCTGCCCATTGGATATTTGAGCAAGGTTCAAGGGAGATTCTTTCTATTCAAGAACATGCTAAAGGAAAGCCCATGTATGTATGTTTAAAACAAAACAAGAGTACTGTCAAATGGTTATATTTCATATTGACCAAAAGACAAACGCCAACTCTCCAATACACAAAACAAAACTCTCAGTAGAAAAAACACTTTAATACAAAGAGCAGAGCTTTCGGACAAAATCCTTCATCAATACTAAAATTACAACTGCATTTGCACAATATATATAGGTCTAAAAAGTCACATGACCGACAGCCAAAAAGTCACATGACTTAATTCAAACATCACATAAAAAAATAATAAAAAATACTAAAAAATATAATGACATAGATTTAAGGTTCCTATATGGCAATACATATAAAATACATATAAAAATGCATAAAAAGTATGTATACATACACAAAAAATATGTATATATATATATATATATATATATATATATATATATATATATATATACATACATATATATAACATATGAAGAATAGTGAAGCTCATAGTCTAGATTTACTCAACTTAACCAGAACCAGTTTAAGACTAACCATACTATTTAAACCAGGGGCTAGGTCACTTGCTAGCCTAACTATCCAGCTATATGGTATAGTATATACTATATATAATAGTATGGTTAGTCTTAAACCGGTTCTGGTTAAGTTGAGTAAATCTAGACTATGAGCTTCACTATTCTTCATATGTTATATATATATGTATGTATATATATATATATATATATATATATATATATATATATATATATATATATGTACATATTTTTTGTGTATGTATACATACTTTTTATGCATTTTTATATGTATTTTATATGTATTGCCATATAGGAACCTTAAATCTATGTCATTATATTTTTTAGTATTTTTTATTATTTTTTTATGTGATGTTTGAATTAAGTCATGTGACTTTTTGGCTGTTGGTCATGTGACTTTTTAGACCTATATATATATTGTGCAAATGCAGTTGTAATTTTAGTATTGATGAAGGATTTTGTCCGAAAGCTCTGCTCTTTGTATTAAAGCGGTTTTTCTACTGAGAGTTTTGTTTTGTATATTTCATATTGAACCATGTGCAATTATGTTTGTGTAGTCTTTGTCATCTCCTATAGTTGTGGACCAGACAACACCTCATTGTTAGTGCTGTGATGTATTGCACCTGCCCCTGCCTTGCATGGTGTACTACTGCTATTTGTTCACCTCTGTATGGATGCCCTGCTCCTTATCTGTTGCACTAACAAGTATGAAGGGCCCTGCTGGGATTTCTCCCTTCTTTGGGAGCTATTTCAACACTGCCATGTTATGCAATTTACTTACTTGATTAGGTATAGTTTTAACGTTTTGTATGTTTTAACATTTTGAAGGGGGTCTAAGATTGGAATGAATGTAACTGTGCCTTTTTATTATATTTATATTTCCTATTTTATATTTTATGTACGTTTCTTGTGTTTAAAGTTGTCATATATTCGCAAAGTGGACATTTTATAAAGGTTGTGGCACTTTAAGCAATTGATTGTTTTTGGTTAATTGATAACTGCCTTTTAGCATGTGGCTATTAAAGGGACACAGTTAGACGTTGCCCGTTCGATTCTCAGTTAGAGCGTCTTCTGTGTGGCGATATGTGTGAATGGGCATTCCTTCGTTGAAGGTTGTGCGTTACGCCCGGCAAGCCAGCACGTAAAAATCTACTGCCAATCATTAGCGGACCGGAGTTCTGCTGTGGCGACCCCTAACTGGGAAAAGCCGAAAGACACAGCAGATTTTTGTATCAGAATGACTCGGAAGAAGCCTGTTTGTTATAAGGGCAAAAGCATGTATTTATTTTTATATTTACTTTTTTAATGTGATTAAATGTTGGAAGTTCCATTTATTTGCTGCTGGTCATGGTTTTTGTTATTTTTTGAATTACAACTTAGTTTTTGTAAAGTTCTAAGGCTTAAAAGGTGTATGCATAACAATAATGAAGGGCTTTTCACTCCCCATTATCCCAGCCAATTGCCACTAGATGGCAAGAAAATACATTGAATCAGCCTTACACAAACACACTCACACACACACACACACACACACACACACACACACACACACACACACACACACACACACACACACACACACACACACACACAGTCTTCCAGTCCCAAACATTTACTGTTTAAATTAGTACATTTTTGCTTTTACTTTCAGCATCATCTCTATACTAATCACAACTCTCTCTATAACTGTCCAACAAACCCTGTTTGTGTGCTTACAGTGATAATTATTTAAAGTATTCCAGAGCTACTTACATTAATCTTCTGTTAGATACTGATATTTTAAGCTTATTACTCACTTTAAACTAATAGTTTTTCAGCACTTCTCCCTGTGGGGGCTAGGCCTGCTCCGTTCGCTATGCTCCTCTCCCTGCTCTCATCTCCACCCCCCCAAAACATTAACCTTATACCTAACCTGATCCCTTCCACACCTCACTTCCACCTATCCCATAACCCCCTAATTATTTCCCCAGTCATACCATTCCTCCTAACTACATTACTTCCCCACCCATTCTAAATAGGGCCATATAGTTCTCCATCCCCTAAACTATCACTATCCTGCTCATATTCATTCTGTTATTACACTGCACTCAGCCACCATCATGTCCATCACTACTATTACTATGATCTCACTTCTCTCACACTGTCTCTCCTAACAATAATCACAACTTTCCAGACACCCAACATACCCCCTACACCCACCTGTACAACCACTACACATAACCCACATTATCAAGTTACTTGGACATCCGCCCTAGCTTATTCACAGCTAATACCTCTGTGCTATCCAAAGTAAAAAATTCTACCTCTCCAAAGGCACCCCCATTATCACACCACCAGCAGCAAGTATACCATTTCTAGGAAAAAAAACTGATAGGTATAACCCACATAATTTGCCAAAGCATTATATCCCAGTGCGGTGATATACAACCCAACCCAGGCCCAACACCCCCAGCCCCAGCACACCTAGCAAATCTCTCATGCTATCAACCATAAATCTCCAAAGCCTTAGAAACAAGATGCCTGAGCTCCAGGCATGGATTTCACAAAACAACCCTGATTTTATAGCAGCTACTGAAACCAGTTTGAAATCATATGTAAAAGATAATGAATTTCTCCCCCCAGGCTATTCATGCCTAAGAGCCAATTGGCCCCACACGAGAGCAGGGTGAATAGCAATACTCTTCCCTAGCAAATATACTTTAATTCCCTACTCAAAACCAACACCCAACTTCTGCCCAGCCGAAGTACTAATCTCTATATTAAAACTTAACAATCATAAAAACATTTGCATAATTGCTCTGTATATTCCTCCAGGAAAAAACATACCAATATTAGAGAATATACTTGTCTGGACATCCCAAAACATAGATAATGAAACATTAATCCTAGGTGATGTAAACAATGATTGGCTAGGCATTGCCCAAAACAACCCCTCAAAAAACATAAACCTTTACAACTTCTCCCATCTAATTCAAGACATCACCAGACCCCACAAAAATAACAATTGGGACTCCCCAGTAGACTGTATATTAGTGTCTCACCCTAACAATATCACCACTGCAAGCATACTACCTAATACCATTAGCGACTACCACCCAGCATATATCCTATGCAAATCTACCCCAACCCCAGGCCAACACCAATACAAATCAACCAGAAAGTTGACTAAGTTCCAACCATCCATATTTAATTAAACCTTAGCTAAAGTAAATTGGGAACCCCTCAAATCCCTACCACTTAATGAGGTTGTTGAATTTTTTTAACTCAACATTCCTAGACATCCTAAATAGGCATGCACTCTCCCGCCAAAAACAAATAAAACATAACCATGCAAGCTGTCTCTCAAAGTCCACCAAAGCAGTCATGACCACAAGGGATAAAATCTGGAAATTGTGGCAGAAAAACAAAGACCCCTCAACTCTACTACAATACAAGAAACTCTGTAACCAGGCAAAACATCTAATAACCAGAGATAAAAAAAGCCCATTATCTCCACCTACAAAGCCAACATAAAGATAATCCCCCAAACATTCTGGTCCTTCATTAACCATTACACCCAGACTCTCAAAGCAACCCAACCCCTGACTCACAAAAAACCCCCCGCCTAACTTGCCACCCTCTTCAAGTCCTACCTCATTGACACATAGCTAACGTAACCACCACCTTTCCTACAGCTAACACTACCACTACCAAGATAGCTGATGACCAAATCATCCCAGAAAACAATCCTACTCTCAACTCCAACCTAAAATTCTCCCCCATACCCACCGCTACAATAAAAAAACTTTTACTTAAGCTAAAACCCTGTACTCTGGCCCCTGACAATCTACACCCACACTTCCTGCAGTTAGCTGCAAACTCTATAGCTTATCTCATCAGCATACTCATTAACAGACTGATTAATGAATCCCTTGTCTCAGACATCTGGAAAAAGGTATTCATTCTCCCCTTAAACAAAGGGGGAACCAATGCAAACACCACAAACTTTTGTTCTATAGCAATTCTCTCACTCCTCTTTAAAATACTGGAAAAATAAATCCATGCCAAAGTCCTCAACCACCTGCTTGAAAACCAAACGTTATCACTCACTAAGCATGGTTTCAAACCAGGACACAGCACCACAACTACCATCTTCTCCTTCCTTGATACAGTTAACCGGGCACGTGATTCTGGCAGAATAATTGCTTCTGTTTTACTCATCCTTTGCAAAGCTTTTGATACAATTTCCCACACCATCCTCCTCTCTAAACTATCCACCCTCCACATTTCTTCACCTACCCTGCAATGGTTCAACAGCTCTCTCTCCAATAGGCAGCAATCCACCAAATGACAGCAGTCTTACTCTCCCTTCTCAGTACTTCCACAGGGGTACACCAAGGCTCCATACTTGGTCCTGTCTTATTTAGCATCTTTATTAACAACTTTCACTCCACTCTCCCACAATGCTCAGTAATCCAGTATGCTGGCAACTCTGCAATACTATGCACTGGAAATTCCAGCTCTGAACTCTAGCAAATCATGTAGAATTCCTTCACCTCTACTAAATCTTGGATGCTTAACAATCATCTTGCCCTAAATCCAAAAAATAAAAACTAAACTAGTACTTTTTACCCCTAAGAAAACCACTCCCCTAGATAAAAAAAACTCGTCACTATACAAGCCCAAGACAATACCACTATAGAAGTTGTCCCACACACTAAACTACTAGGCATTATTATAGATGAAAACCTTAACTTTGACCTACACATAAACAATAACATAAAAAAAAACATCAAAAAAACACACCAAAAGCTTGGTATGCTCTACAGGCACCAACACTTTTAGCCTCTCTACTAGACAAACCCTTGCAACAACCTTTTTATTACCCTCTTATATTACCATCCTTTATGGCGCCCCTCTCCTCACTAATATCCAAAATTCTACAAAATCCACACTTGATATATGTTACAACAGAGTAGCCAAATATGCCACCAAGGCCAAATTCTCATCCCACCACTGTAACTCACTGAAACAATTAGGATGGTTGGAACTCCCCCACCATCTCTCATTCACCCAACTAACTGCAGCGCACAAAATAATCTACAGACCCACAGACTGTCCTGCTCTCTCAACACTACTTACCAAATACCAACCCAGCTGGCAACTAAGATCTGAAAATCATCTACTTCTAAAAGTAGAAAAGCCCACCTTACCTGCTGGTCAACTCCTCTACTCTTTACCATCGCCAGACTATGGAACTCACTTATGTACCGGCTCTATAACCTAACCTCTTCCTTCTCCTTATATGATAACTAAACTCATGTGCTTTTTGCTGTTGCTGACTGATGATATTTTCTCCATAATTATTATTTTTTATCACTTGTTGATACTGGTACAATAATGCTGATTAATATATCTTTGTTTATACCTCTCTGAATTAATCTGGCAACCAACTAAATTCCTGCTTTTATGTATATATTCTGTATATATTACTGTAATCAAGGCAACTAAATTCCTGCTTTTGTGTATATATTCTGTATATGTTACTGTAATCAAGCCAGCTAAATTCCTGCGTTTATGTATATATTCTGTATATATTACTGTAATCACTATGTAACACTATTTCTACTTCTGTACCAATTAATGTTTAATTTTTTCTGTATCTATGTTCTTCTCGGAGCTTTTCTCCCCTGGCCTCCACTGAAAATGGGCTCTTTCAGGCCCAGTGGACTTTCCTGGTAAACACATGCAATAAATAAATAAATAAATGACCCAACAGTTACGCAGAATGACTATATTTTATTCACCTTAATTTCTAACTATGATTGGCTAATAAAGTAAAAAAAAAATGTTAGCTCCCTAAAGCCTTCTCTCACTATCTCTCTCTCTCTCTCTCTCTGTCTCACACACACACACACACACACACACACACACACACACACACACACACACACACACACACACACACACTCAGTCACACTCACTCGTGCCCTCCAAACCATCATGGCATTTACAAGATCTGATATGTCTACTAATCAAACAATGTGGTGAAGAGACGGGTTAACATCAAATAAGAGAGGGACAAGAAGGCACCATGATTATAGACCATCTGCTTAGTAAATGAACTGAGGCTAAAACAAGATAACACAACAAATGAGTAGCCAAAATAAAATGGTTAATTTCACTACCTAAATGCAATAAAATAAACCATATACAAAAAAATAAATACAAAAGCTGCTGTATATAACACAAGGTAATTGCTATTAAAATTGCAGCAATAATAAAAAAATTGGTTATGAATGTATATAAGATGTCCTATCAAATTATACAGAAAAAAGGGTGTGGAATAGAACAGCCAAGGCCATACAAACCTTTGTAACCTAGTATGAGCTAGGGATTCTTATAAATCTATGCACATAGATCAGAAGATTGATCAGGAGAGCACTCTAAGTTTGGATCATCTGCAGTTAATTGCATCTTGTTTCCAAGAGCAATTAATCAAAACTCGGAGGCATGGTGGCACAGCTGGTAGTATTATAGCCCCACAGCAAGAAGCTCTGCAGTTTGATTCTCAGCTGGGGTGCCTTCTGTGTGTCCACCCTATGTTCATGTGTGTTTTTTCTGGGTGCTCCAGTTTCCTTCCACATTCCAAAGACATGCAATAGGTAGATTAGGCACTCTAAATTGGCTGTAGGTCTGAGCACACTTGTGTGTGAGGTACAGAAGAGCAAAAGCAGCAGGGCTGGCCACCTGTCATGTGAACATTGGCTTTAGGTGATGGCCACTGTTGATGTGATACCTTAACCCCATGTACAAACTGGGAAAAGGCAGGGGTTAATGGCAATGCTAGCAGACACACAAAGAGATGCTATAAAATACAGGAAAGGAAAATACTGAGCCAGACAATTAGTCCACCATATAATTCTAATGTTAGATGCTTAAACTAAAGAAAATAGTGGCTACTGTGACAAATATCATTACTCAGTATCTCAGGCAAAACGACATGACAAAAGGTAGTGACATATGTTGTTAATGCATACATTAAATCATAATATTGTGTAACTGGGAGTTGTACTGAGCTAAAATAAAAAAATAGCAGCAATATAAAGTGAAAAATTCACCAGTGTAATCAAACAACTGGAAAAATGGCTGATCAAGTATACTCAAGGCTTTATTTTCAATGAAACAGTAAGTAAATATTATTTTATTGTGACAAGTAAGCTAAACAGAGGCTTTTTAAAAGCAAAATGGTCTTGTGAATGTCATAAAATGCCTCAGAGTCAGTGAAAGGAGCATTGTGATGTGCCATGTCTACATGCGCGTAAATCAACTTAAGCGCAAACACCTTTGGCTGGGCTTAAAGTCCTTGAGTGTATCAGCTAATAGACTTCACTTTTGGTCCTTTCCTAGACAGTGCTTCTGTGGCAGACTTTGCCATTTTCTGGTGAATTGATGCCATCTTCTGGTTCCCATCCTTTCTAGGATGGCTTCTTCAGTTCCAGTGCTGCTTCTTGAACTTGAATCATCTAGGTCACAGGCAGGTCTTTATCCCTCTGTGTCACAAAGGGGATAGTTTATTGCTGAGTTTGATGTTTAAATGGTCAGGCTGATACTGATATTCTGGAAGACTTTCAAGTAGTAACAACTAAGCAAGTATCTTTCTACATCTTGTTAACTGCAGGCACAGCACCCCCCCAAAATCCCATCTGTTTGTTGCAAAAAAAAAAAAAAGAAATTATTTTAGTAGCCTAAATTCCTGAAAATACCATTGTAGAAGACAAATTTATTTATTTATTTATTTATGTTTTTGCAGTTTGTTTATCGGGGAAGTCCACTGGACCAAACAGAGTCTATTTTCAGTAGAGGCCCAGGGAGAAAAGCTGCAAGGTACAATAGAAAGCAAGATAATATTGATTAGCAATGTACAATTATCATACAAGTCAGATTACAAATTTGAAATATAGCTGGCAATTCAGTAGTTAGAGAAATATCAATGACAGATTACCATTATACACTGGAATATACAATTATTAGACAAATTATAGACAAAATATATTACAAATTTGAGACATAGTTAGCAATTCAGTAGGCAGACAAAAGCAGTGGCCTATTACCAAAGACTTTTTAGAGATACTTATTGCATGGAGGAATTATAGGCAATACAGTAGAGAGAAAAGAAGTGTCATTAGAGCTTGGTTTTCAGGGAGGTTAAGTACAAAAGCAGCTCCAGATGGAACAGAATTTTTGAAGTTGGCAGGATTTTGGGTTGTTCTGATAGCTAATGGGAGAACATTCCAATTTTGGCTATGGAGTAAGAGAAGAGTATTATCTTTCTTACAAATATTGTAACAAATCAGCAGCAATAGGAGAACTTAAACTATAATAGAGCTCAGTCACCCATGCCTTGCCATCCCTTATCAGTGCCAGGTTTTATAGATTTGCAAATTCAACAGCTTGCAGTTCTACACTGTAGCCCAAGAAACACAATATCCTTAATGAAAACAAACAAATCCAACTTAAAGTTATGAAAATAAAATAAACCCATTAGCTTTGTGATGATATGAGGTAGTGCCAGCTATGCCAGGAGAAGTAGGACAGTGGACGTGTAACATATACCAGCATAGCTAGCTGAAGTTTTGTAAAGAATTATATGTCAATTGTACATCAAAAATGATTTGTACAGGTGCTTGTGTTGAAAATGTATTGGCAAAGCTGTTTGTGCTAAAAATGTACCAACAGTGGGTCCTGCTGGTGAGAAAAGAAATACACCCGTATGTCTGACTATATTGTAACTGTTGAAATGAGTATATTGTAACAGAAGATACTGAAAGACAAGACGTTAATCTCAGTCTAGCTAACTTTGAAAAATGGTGTGAAATTAATTTACCTGGTTTAGGCCATAAAGATTGTATCTTACAGTTCTGATTGCAGCCAGAGACAAAATGTCTGTGAAAACCAGGACTAGAAATCCTACTGTATTGCTCTTAGGTGTGAGCTAATTGCAACTCTGGAAGGGTGGAAGTTTTTGAAATTTTTTTTAGCTTCCAGATGCTATGACACATCTTAGCAAAGCTCTATGTGTGTGTGTGTGTGTGTGTGTGTGTGTGTGTGTGTGTGTGTGTGTGTGTGTGTGTGTGTGTTTGTGTATTATGACACATATGTGCTAGATTCTGGTTCAGTTTCTAGTAAAGGGGTGGTATGGGAACCAGAGTCAGATGACCAGATGCATGTGATGTCATTCTGTAATCCAGCACTGGAGAGCTGTTTTAATACTAGATGCGACAGAAGTCTCAGGGCAATCTGTTTTTGAAACCTGACAAAGAAGGTCCATTCACTTACATCATCTTGCCTTGTTCTAAGTGTACTAGGGAACAGCAGTTCTTTAGTCAGGAAAATATAGTGAGATTAGTTAAGTATTTTTTTTTGTATCTGTGTGAACCTTTCCATCTTTGTTATTTTGTAATATTTTTGGTGACTGAAACTCTTGTATTTATTGTAAATAAATATTTAGCATTTTCATATTATTTTATTATTTATTATTAAATATATTTAAACTTTTCATTGTGGCTGTTCTTTTAGAGAATATTTTAACCTTTAGAAGTAGTTATATTTATTTGGTGACACTGTGGATGCTCATGAAAGCCTTGCTGCATTGGTCAAACACTACCATTTATATTAGTATTAATTTTACTCTGTATAATTGGGTACCATTGTAAGAGCCTTAGACTAGTGTGTGTGTGTGTGTGTGTGTGTGTGTGTGTGTGTGTGTGTGTGTGTGTGTGTGTGTGTGTGTGTGTGTGTGTGTGTGTGTGTGTGTGTGTGTGTGTGTGTATGTGTGTCTGTGTGTGTGAAAATCAAATCTCAAAGAGTGTGTGTGTCAGCTACTTGGAACAGGGACACAGAGCACTGGTTTCACACAGAGGGTGGTGGAGGACATGGCTTGGAACACTTGGCTGAGCACTCAACTCTACAGCTGTGTCAGTGGGGAGTATTATTTGAGGCCTGGGGAAAGAGAGGGAAACCCAGTTCCCAGGACTGAGTGTGTTCCCTGTATGCTCTTAAGGGAAATTGTGCTTGGTGCAGAGAGCTGCATCTGGAAATACTGCATGTATCTATTTTTGTTCCACATGAACGCCTCTCACTGGTGTCCATGGTGAGGATTGAGACTCCTTGATCACTGGCCCAGAGGAGGAACATCACAAGCTTATCCAGTTAACAACTAAGATATATAAAGGAAAGCACATCAAACATATTAAGCAAACCAAAAACATTTTAAATAAAGGCTGGAAAAATTCAAATGCATGCCATTGTCTCCCAGGAAGTATCTTCTTGGGAGACAATGACATACATCTACATTTTTGCAGCCTTTATTTATTCTTGGTTTGCTTAATGTTCAGTAAGCTTAGAAGGACAATTTTTGGTTTATCATTTGATAATGTGGCTGTACCTTTTTTTCTGAAATAACATCCACAGCACGCAAGTAAAGGATTATGTCAGGAGGAAACAAAACAGTGAAATATTTTGAATATTTCTCTGTTTTCTTCTGATGCAGATATATTCTCTGGTTGGTTTCCTCCTGATGTAATTTTTTTTTTGTTTGCATGTAGTGGATGCTGTTGTAAGTTATTTTAGTACATGCTTGCCTGGATATTTTTGGTTCTTTTTCTGAAATCATCAATTGAATCTTAGTTTTCTGTTAGATTTTAGAGAACTCAAATGTAGTTCTTTACCATAGACTTTGGTAATACTAAATTTTACTTAGCAAGTTTTGACCAAATCTCTATCTATGGATTCCAGTCCTTCTTGAATTTCTACTGTTTGCTTTCTATTTCTATATTCTGCTTGCTCCTCCATTGCAATCCAACTACTTGCAATAGTGTTGCCTCATTGTTGTTTTGTCATTCCCACCTGAGCCACCTCGCAATTAGTCATGGTACTGGGTCTTCTGACATCAGCATGTCTGATATCAGTGATGACACGGAGCCAAAAGTTTGTCCTGATAACCAGAGTTTGGCAAGCTGAATTGTAAATAAAGCTTAATTTAAAGGGACCACTTGGAATTTTATGACACCCTGTTATTTTGGAGAAAATTCGATATATTATGGCAAATACCAAACAGTTGAAAAGCATATTGAACACTGCAGCCCAACTCATCAGCTTTATGCATTTCTGAAATACTAAGCCATATTTGATTATGTAATTTGCATATTCACTGTAGTGTCCCTTATTTGTAACTAGAGCCCTATTTCTGTTCCATTATGTAGCTGTTTGAATATACTGCATACTGTATTGAGAACTAGGTACATCTGGTCAAAATCTAGTCAGCTAATTAACATGGACGTAATTAGCACTTTAACTCAGCCTCACTGCTCATGTTTCTGAATAATTTCTGCATGCTGCCACTTTCTGCTGTATTTTGGATAGCACAATACCCTGTCTATGAACAATAGCCAGTGTTAATGATTGTGATTTCATGCCATAATTGAACTCAACAGAAAAATTAATCAAAGAGAAAGCATTCTGAGTTATAACAGTAGAACCAATTGCTATATTTGCTTACTGCTGTGTAGCATGCTCATTTACCATATCTGCAGATATATGTACATGTATATAGACTGGTATACTGGTATCCTTTTGGGATTACTTCTATTCTCTCTTTCTCTGTCTTGATGCCTTGCATTCATTGCATACTGAGACAGAGTTTGTCTGCTCCATAAACTTTATATATTTAAACACACACATGCACTGAAATGTCTGACATTAAACCAGAGGCAGCATACTTGCATTCATGCCAAATTGTTCCTTTGTTATTAACATGAAAGTAAGCAGCAGTTTTGCACCACCCACATTTCCTGCCTTACAAGTACCCCATTTCCTGAATTTACCATTGCTGAGCACCTATACTCGTTGTGCAGTGATTTTCCCATATACAGCAAAGCTCATTTGACATGCAGTTCCTTGCTATATTTACATAGTTTGCAGCTCACCTCCTTTTAAGGACACATTCCTGTATGAACTGCTCATCAATGATTCGGCAGTATATGGCACAGGATTACACAACATTCTGTTCATATGTGTGCTTACAAGACAAGCTTTTAAATGGAAACTCTGTTTGTTTGATTCATCAGCTATCTATCCAAGTAATCAACTATACTTCGTGCATGTCAAATACAGAATATATTTTCACATATATAATTTTGCATAGGGTACATATCATTCCTTGTATAAGCACCTTTCTGCACAATTGTATTCTGATTTTGACTTACACACAGCTATTTGCTTTTGCACATTCCTACCTCCTTCTGAGTAATTCTTAATTTAGTTTTCAGCTCTGGCTAACATATTAGCTCTGTGCTTTTACTCTGGTTGAATTGTAGTTCTGATTTAAATGATTTGTTAACGGTCTTTCCATTTTGACCTGTGTACTTGTGTTATTTTAAAGATTTATTGTAGGGCCAGTTATCACTATAATAACTCCTGCATCTATGGACACATTGTTTGTAATTTTGGTCATAATGGGTTTCCATAGATGTGACACAGATATTGCTAGACACCTGGTGGCATAAACTTCCATTTCTAGATGATTTTCATTGGTGAAGTGACACCCTGACCCCATCTGCAAAATGAGAAGAAAGGGATTGTGGGTGGATAGATGGATGGATAGAATTGTTACAACACACTTTAGATCAGCTGCTCAGCTGTTGACTGGAAAATTATCAGTCACCCTGGATCCAGAGCCAGTTTTTTCAGTACAAGAATATTTGCAAAGTAGTACCTGGAGCACAAGAGAGTTAAGTAAATCACATAGCATGCAAATTGCAACTAATATGAGTCAGTTCTATTTCAATAGTTTCATATGATTCAAATCTGTTATAAAAGCCTAGCATCACAACCTCTATATTCCTATTGATTGTGTTAACTAGGGAGGAGAGTTCCTTTGTATGAATGACCAAACAAAAAAGGTATTTTTATGTTTTGCATAATTGTGCGATTTGCAAGTACAGAGAGAGGGAATAAAACCTACATAATGGAAGTCACTGGTGCACCATTGCTTTAAACCTCTGAGGTATCTTATCAAGCTGGGCTATACTACACCATAGTAGGCTATATCACATTATACTGCCCCTAAATAAGAAGTTAGTGCATGTGCTCAGGATGACTTCTTCTGTGGAAGTCAGGCCAGTAGCCATAAAGGAAAAACTCTAAGCAAAATTGAAATACATTTATTTGGGTTCATAGTATCCACAGCAGACAACTTAATGTTTAAAATATTCATTAATATGAAATGCAGTAATATGTGCAGAAGTTAATATCACATATGGCTTGAGAATGAAGCTGTTTTGGGGTCTGCCTGACACACAAGGATTTCATAGGCAAAGTGTCTTTAATATCATAGAGAATGGCTCAAGGGGTATAGCCAGAAATGTATACTTTATTTTTATTTTACATTTGTTAACCGGGTAGTGTCTGGCTGGGCAAGTAGCCCATTTTCAGTGGAGAGAATAGCTCCATAACAATAGTACAAAAAATATTACAAACATTTTACAAAGATTTACAAAGAATATAAAAAAAGGTTAACAGTTGCCTACAATAACAGTTTACAAAAAGAGAATGTAAACAGAAAACATTACAGTTCCTAAGCCTTACTACAGACAGTAATATGAAACTCATTAGATACATAACTAAAATAAGCAATTGTGGTATTTTTGTTTGGTAGAAGTAAGACAAGGAGAAGATAGCAGAAAAGAAACATTTGATTGACAGCATGAGAAACCAGCCAGGAATATTACAGGAGCATAGGCATTTTGTATGTTCTACTCAGATCTCACTGTTGCTGCCCCCACATACCACTTATCATTCAAATATTGATGCCCAATACCCTTTGATAAGGGTGTCTCTATTTTCAACTTGTTGCCACTTATAACCCTAAAGTTGCTATTTTTAGAGGTGTAGTAAGCTTGTTTTGTATAGCTTTATACAGTAAACACTAGTTTAGTTTATAGGTTCATAGGTTCATAGGTAGGTACTAGGCTATCTGCCCGAAGGCATTTATAAGCCTAGCCAGAATGTGTTGGCTTTTGCCGCCCCCTTAGATTAGTTCCCTGTGCCTCTGTCCAGCAGAGCCACTGAAGTGATCCCCAGAGTAAACTTTCTGTTTCCCATCCACTCATCAAGGTTTCTCTTGAAGAGTGTTAGCGAGGAGCTCTGCCTAATGTAGATTGGAATCTTGTTCCAAAGCATGGGAAGTCTCTGGGACAGGAAAATATCCCTCCAGCATGTCCTATTTATTGTTGTGGTATGGTTTAGATCCCTAGAGCATGTGTGGCTCGAGGGATAAGGTTTTCTTTAGGTGGGGCATGTCCATCAATTCTGGGTTGGACATGGCCTTGTATGTCAGGCAGAGATCACCTCTGAGTAGGCGGTATGCAACTGAGTACAGCTGGAGTTTCTTCAGTCAAGCTGCATAGGGCATCTGTTTGAGGCCAGTGATCCTCTTGGTGAAGTACTTCTGTGGTCTTTCCAGCTGTTGCAGGTGTCTTGTAAGGTACATCCCAAATGGGGCGTTGTACTCTATGATGGGTCTGATGAGTGATGAGTAGAGGGGCACAATGACCTCTTTTGATCTGGATGTGAACTCTTTTGTGATTAGGTGGGCCACATAGAATGATTTTCTAACCACTTTGGCAATGTGATTGTCAAAGGAGAGATTACTATCTACTTGGGTCCCCAGATCCCTTATTATGTTTTCCGTATTTAGGGGACTACCACCTATGTGGTAGTTTGTGGGTATTTTGTTTTTCCCAAAGGGGATGACTATGCACTTTTTGGCATTTAGCTTGAGGCCATAAGTTTGACACCAGGTATCTGTCTTAGTGAGACCCTTTTGGAGGATGTCTGTGTCAGCCAGAGAGTCAGTACTGGGTTGGACATGGCCTTGTATGTCAGGCAGAGATCACCTCTGAGTAGGCATTATGCAACTGAGTACAGCTGGATTTTCTTCATTCAAGCTGCATAGGGCATCTGTTTGAGGCCAGTGATCCTCTTGGTGAAGTACTTCTGTGGTCTTTCCAGCTGTTGCAGGTGTCTTGTAAGGTACATCCCAAATGGGGTGTTGTACTTTATGATGGGTCTGATGAGTGATGAATAGAGGGGCACAATGACCTCTTTTGATCTGGATGTGAACTCTTTTGTGATTAGGTGGGCCACATAGAAAGATTTTCTAACCACTTTGGCAATGTGATTATCAAAGGAGAGATTACTATCTACTTGGGTCCCCAGATCCCTTATTGTGTTTTCCGTATTTATAGGACTACCACCTATGTGGTAGTTTGTGGGTACTTTGTTTTTCCCCAAAGGGGATGACTATGAACTTTTTGGCATTTAGCTTGAGGCCGTAAGTTTGACACCAGGTATCTGTCTCAGTGAGACCCTTTTGGAGGATGTCTGTGTCAGCCAGAGAGTCAATTATAGCGCCTAGTTTGCAGTCGTCTGTGAAGTTGGTCAGCCATAGTCCTCATGTGCTTGCCTGTACCTCTGAGAAGTATATGCCAAACAGGAGGGGTCCTAGGACTGAGCCCTGGGGAACACCACTTGTAACCGGTTTAGAGTCGGACCTAGCTCCCGCAACTCTCACCATGTGGGTTCTGTCCGTGAGCCAGTTGGCATCCCATCTTGTGATGTAGGGGTTTATGTTCACGCTGGTGAGCTTGTCTATAATACCAGAATGGGGAATGGTGTCAAAGGCCTTTGCGAGGTCTAGATAGGCTGTGTGTACCACCTTTCCCTCATCTATAACCATTGCTGTGCGCCACTCTATGGGTATGTAGCCTGTGGAGAGGCTGAGTTTAAACAGTGTGTTTAGGTGAGGGGTTAGTTCGTATTTGAGCTCCTGTAGGACGCAGCCTGGGACACCGTCCAGTCCCATTGATGCTGTGTTTTTGGCTTTGGAGAGGGCTGTTTTAACCTGAGTGTCTGTGATTTCAGGGGCTCTACATTCTTCTGGTATGGTTATGGGCCCTTTTGGGGGTGAGATCTGCCAGGATGTTGGTGGTATCGGTTGGTTCAGTGTATTTTGTACCATTCTGCACTAACTCCAAGCAGATCTGAGCATTGCCACTTAGATTCTTGACATAGCTAAAGAATGCCTTGTGGGTATCTTTGGAGTCCTTGGCAATTTTTCTTTCAAAGCTCGCCTTGGATGATTTTATGAGGGATCATAGTTTCTTGCTGATACTGATCAGGGATGTCTTCCCTTCTTGGGATTTTACTCTTTTCTGTACTAGTTTCCTCCTTCTATTGTATAGCTTGTGTATGGCAGGGGTCCACCAGACTGGTTTACTTTTCTTGGAGGAGTGAGTCTTGGTTTTGCTTGGGATAGCACAATCCATGCATTCTTGTAGGTGCCCATAGAATGCATTAGTAAAGGATTTTGCAGCTTGGACATGGTTATCCTTTAGCATGGGGACTTTGAAACTTTCTACCTCTGTCTTAAGTAACGTGAAGTTTGCTTTTGAAAGGTTTTTCACAGTGGTTTCCTTGTCCAGGGGTGGGGGAGGAATGTGGATATCCAAAGTGATTTGTTTATGGTCAGATCTAACCAGTGTGGGGTTGACCTCCGGTGTGGAACACCGGTCACCCATGTTGGTGATGACCAGGTCAAATATGTTGTCACCTCTGGTGGAAATGTTGACCAGTTGATCCAGGACATTTGAGTTTATAAATTCTAGGAAATGTTGGGCAAGGGAGTTAGTACTTCAGTAGTTCTCCCAGTTAATGTTTAGGTAATTGAAATCACCCAATATTAGGGTGTTTGGTAGGACCTTTTTGTTTACCAGTGTTTCCAGAAAAGCAGAATGGGGGTCCTGGGACATGGTGGGTGATCCGTAGCAAGCTACAATTTGAATTGCAGTTTTGCCCATTGTTAGTTGCACGTGGATGATCTCTGAAGCATCGTGCTGTGCCACTAACCTGGAGGTGTGGGTATCCTTGATGAATACGGATATGCCCCTGCCTTTTGTATTTCGGTCCAGGTTCTGTGGCCAAAATGTATGGTATGAGTAGTAGTCTGGTAGTGCTGGGGTGCTCTCTGGAGCCTTAAACCAGGTTTCTGTTACTGCACATATATCGATTTTCTCCATACTGAGGAGTGCCACGAGTGCGTGCATTTTGAGGTTTAGACTTCTGGCATTGAGTAGTAGTTCTGTCCATTTTGTGCTGTCTGTGCAGTGAAATTCTGAGAGAAGCTGAGAAAAAATGTACATATTTGAGTACTCCAAGTGTGCCTAGCTACACCCCTTAAAATTGCTTTGTTAGTTGCCTGCTTGCTTTTTACATTCCTTCTTTTGAAGAAAATGGATGCAGTTATTTAGACTTAATTTGTGACATCATCAAGACTAAACAGGGAGGAAAAGTCAAAGTCATAAAATATCAGGATTTGCAGGCAGAAACGAGTGCAATGTAGAAGAAAGATACCTAGACAGTTCCAATAGTAGAAGGAGCAACAGGTCTTGTAAAAAAGACTCTACAGACGTACTTAGATATGTTAACAATACATGTAACCCCGTATGAATTGCGGAAAGAGTCATTACTGGGCATACTGCAGGTGCTGTGAAGAGCACTCCTGGCTGATACCAAAGACTGAAGCAATACTAATTTCATGAACTTTAATCGTACTTTGACTTAGGAATGGGGTCCATTCCCATCATGGTATTAGAAACCCAAAACACTTGTAGAAATTAAAAACAGAGGAACCTGGGTGGAAGAAATATTTTCCATGTAACATTTAAGGGTTTGTTCTTTTACACAACTGTAAAATTGTTAAGCTACTTTAACTGCTTAAGAAGGCACAGTGCCAGTAGTCACTACAGACAGAACATAGATTATGTTCAAAAGGCAAACTAAGGTAATATATGCTGGCCTGCAGGATCACTGACTACTAAACAAGAGCAAGAAAATTGCATTTTAATAGTGTTGTGATAGGGTGTAAATCCCTTGGGTTTAGAAAGTCTTAGGAAGGCTGCTTTTTTATGCAGAGACTGTAAAGAAATATTACAGTAGACCAGGAGAAAGGTTTGCACTTTTGTTATAGACTTTTTAGTATCTGAGATAATGAACTTGACCTTGTCCAGGCCATTGTCTCTGCTGCCACCCTGAGGGCTCAATGCATGTTTGCTTGTAGTGTAGGCTAAATGACTGTATGCAGAAGAGATATCTATTATCCTGAATACTCCTTGTGCGCTTTTCCTCGGAATTACAGTAACATAACCAAATGTAAAGTAACAGCTTTTTTCAAAAAATATATCAGGAAGTCAAACTATGTTTTATGAAGGGCGGCAGCTAACTCTGAAAATATCAGTCTCTGATCATGTTCTTCCTCTTTAACCCCCCTGTCCAGTTATCCTACTGGAACTTGAAACACACATTTCAGCAAAATCACTTTACCATGTGGAACTTTCCATGGTAAGATACCCTTAATTGTGAAGAATTTTCTTCTCCAAACAGTTAAAAATGTCCTGCCTATATTTGTCACTCAGTTTCTCTCTCCATTCCCAATGTTTTGCCTTGATTGCTGACCACTTGATCAGCACTCATTTGGTTAAGACTAGTCTGCTAAAATGAACTTAGTTACTATATGTTTTATGAAGGCAGTACACTCCTCATAGCCTGTCTGCAGAAAAGGAGATAGAGACTCCCCTCCTCCCTGTCTAATATAAAATATGAATTAGGAACATTCAAGGCAGTGGAGTCTTGGGATGATTTACTTCTTGCCAGTACCCACCCTTAGACTGTGCCTCCTCTCTTGAGGAGGGTTGGGCCGATCAAGCCCTGGATGAGTTTGTGAAGCCCCTTCAAATCATCCAGATCATGTCTGAAGAAAGTTGCTGTAACACACTGCTTAACTTGCAGAGGAGTCTGTTGCAGAGGTGAGGGAGACACTGCATAATGAACTTACCTCTACACGGTGTTTATTTATTTGGTGGTGAAGATTAAGGTCCCTGCTTCTGGTAATTGTGGGACTGTCTAATTTATGGAGGTACAAGATATCCAAGACTACTGGGTCCCTAATAGCACAGAAGGCAGGAGTCTGTAGTTTAATGAATAAAGAAGGGGTCAGTGTTTTCAGTGTTTTGTGGGAGACTGTATTCAATAACTGGCCTAATCAGTGTTGAATATAATGGGACAATATCCTCTTTAAATCTGGATGATATTCCTTTCACAATTAGCTACATTAAGAAGGACTTTCTGACTATTGTTGCTACATGATGACCAAAGGAGAACGAATTATCAACACACATTCCACAGTCTCTCTAACACCATTTTCATATTGAAGTGGGTTATTGTTTACATTGTTTGCTGGGGTAGAGAATGTTTACCAAATGTAGCAATATTGTACTTTAATTTGTGCCCAGGTTTAGTACACCAGATATTAGCAAGTGTAAGTTCTTGCTGAAGGGCTTGGGCAATGGGGAGTGGGGGTGTCAATGACTTCTAGTTTGCAGTTGTGTAGTCGTAGTTAGCCAGAGGTTTGGAGATTAGCAAACTAAATGCCAGAAAAAAGAGGTCCCAGCATTGAGCCTTGTGGGACACCACTGGCCAATTTCCTGTTCTCTGATGAGACACCTACCACCCACACTCTGGGTTCTGTCTTTTAGCTAGTTACCTGTCCATCTTATCACATAGGGATATATTTATAATTCAGTCAGCTTGCTAACTATACTAGCATGGAATAAAAGACAAATGTCCAAGGAAACTAGTTCTAGAAATCCAACCTGAACACACAGCTGGTGAGAGTTCAGGACTAAAAGTCATCAAAAAGAAATTTATTGTGGCAACAGCTGTAAGATCCTACCCTGCCCATATGAAAATAATACCTTACTTCTAGATGAATTTACTTATTTAAAAGGAGTAAAAAACAGGCTTAGAAATGTCTTATAATGAAAGATTTTATTGAAAATGATTAGTGCTTTCAAACTAAGACAAGTTACTGTAATACAATTTATATGTACATTAAAGTGGGCTGTAAAGAGATGGCCTGTTGTGCCCATTTGGGACTAGTTTAAGATATCAGGCTCTTTCTTGGGAAAAGGTACCTAGACTGCAGCTTGATTTGAACAGGTGACCAATAAGAAACAATCTTAATTATCAATATCAGGGCCACAATGTATCACAAGAACAGTTTTAACCTAGCCAGTTGCGGTCACAAAGTTTTAGTAAAGCATATATTTTAAGTTTGAACAATATACAGACTCAGATATGTGTAACCTCCTTGTTAGAGAGGTATCACATTAAGGACTCTTCTTGCGTATGGCCCACAGTTGAGCTTATTCAAGCGTTACCTATTAATAGGACCTGCTTTTATGGGGTTTTATATAAGATAAACAGTTCAGATTTTAGCTATGATGAAAAACATGCTTATATGTTTCACCTGTTTGACTTATTGATCAGATAATCCCTATGATTCACAAATGCCCTTTTACTGTGTTTCAATGACAAGACAGAGAAATTCAAAATTAATAAAAACAAATTATAGCAATTAATAAAAATAACAATGAGTAAGTATATAAATAAAAAAACAAACATAAAAAGCAAAGAACACTTTTGCCTTTGGAAGCCAGGCTTCATTAATTCAAACAATATAGCCAAGGATAAAAAATAATTATTAAGCAACAGCATGGTTAATGAAAGATAGTGGTGATTATAAATCAGGATATAAAAGCTGAAATTTCAAAGTATTGCAGAAAGAAGTCTAACATACTAAAAACTTATTAACCATGCTAATAATCTCATGAACAAACAAAGTATTAAATAGTTCAAAGAAATCAGTCACTCCATGAAGTCCTTGGAGCCCTTGGAATGCAATCAGTGAAAAAAAGGACTATAGTTTAACTTTCTAAGCTGTAAAAAGACACTGACATTCACGCCTGGAAATTTGCAGACATTTAAAGTGATCTGCCATTCCAAATCCCATTTCTCTTGTAAAGCATTTTTTTACCTTCCAGAGGTTCGAATCACATGGTATCCAACAAAGTTGAAAGTAAAAGGTGAAGTCTGAGTGCCCAGAAAAATCCACACTGCATTCGTTTCATAGGCTCATAGGCATATACTAGGCTAACGAGCATCAGGGCCTTTATAAGCCTAGCCATGCATCCCAACTCAATTGCATCCCTGGCAACATGTGAGCTTTAATTGGGGAGGTATGTCTGTTATGGGGGTTATGTTAGGAGGGGTATATTAGTTAGTAGATTGCTAAAAAGTTATTTGGGGGGTATGTTAGTTAGGGAAATGTTTACTGTTGGCCTTGGTCTATAAGAGACATGGGGTCCTGCTCAATTACCTTACCAGTGTTAGTTAGATAATGTTTGCTGTCAGCATCTGTCTATAAGAGAAATGGGGGCCAGTCCCAGGATAAATGTGTGAGTTCCTATGCAGTGATCAAGTTTACGTTTGAATAGGGTTAGGGATAGACTTTGCTTCATATGGATGGGGAGTTTATTTCAGAGCATGGGGATCCTTTAAGTCATGTATCTGTCTTGCCAGCATGTTCTATTTATGGCACAAGCAAAGTTCAAGTCCCCAGATCTAGTGTTTCTTATGCTGCTTGTTATTGCAGATGTGCAAAAGCTCTATCAGAGCTGGATCTAAGAATGCTTTACATGAGTCAACAACCTGTAGGAGACTGAGTATAAAGACAGGGCTGTAAGGTGATTTGTGTAGAACAGTGTATTAATACCCTGGATTCTCTTGGTAAGGAACCTCTGTGGGCATTCCATCTGTTCTATATGCATAGTTAGGTACATGCCGAAGGGGACATTTTACTCCATGATGGATCTGATAAGGGATGAGTATAGTGGCATTATAACATCCTTGGACCTGGATGCCATACCTTTACTTATAAGTTGGGTGACAGAGTGACTTTCTTACTACCTTGGCTAAATGTTGAGCAAAGGCCCGACCCAGATTACTGTCTACATATGTTGCTAGATCACTAACTACTGGGTCAACTCTTATGAGTGCCTTATAAATGGAGTAAATTTTCCGGGTGGAGATTTTTCCTGAAGGCACTATAAAATGGAAGAGCTCTCCGATCTTGTAGCCCAGGCAGGTGTGACCCCAGCCCTGAGTAGCATCCTGCCATCACCCAGAATGATACCGCAGTGCAAGGACAAAATGATTGACTTCAACAATTGGCTAAGCTTCTGGTGTCACTCTAAGAGGATCCAGTATCTATCTTCCTGGGACATCCAAAAACAGAGAATTCAGTTCCAATAAGGCAGTGTGCTCAAGCAGTGGTGTCTCCAAGTTACACCACTAATAATACACTCGTCAGTCCACAAAGGTAGCAGCAAGAACCGTTTTTAATAAAACAAATTAAAAAGACACGTTGAGCGCTTTCATCTATAACAAATAGACTTCCTCAGAACACCATACATTTAAAAAGAGCAGCTTTTATACTCACACACACATTGATCTAATTACATAATTTAGTTCAATTTACTAAAAAGATTTAACCCTCTAACTGCTACCTCTAGAGTACCAACCTAATTACACTCTAATCACATAGAGCTTGTTCTAGTATATGTAACTTACATATACATAATAGCAAATACAATAGTCTTAGGTCATAATATCGTAGGTATTTTAAAGAAATGTACATACAAAGATTGTTCACAAGATTAAAAGTAAAAAGTCAGCGTAAAAACCACAAGTCATGTTGACTATATAAAAATGAATTATGCAGATGATGGCAAATAGCTCCAGAACTTGTTAAAAACTTAAATTCTGTTGTCATCCAACATTGGCTTAATAGAAATGTGGTGCTGGTCACGTTATGACATCATCGCGCGCCTTGAGGAGAGAGGAGAAGCGCGCGAATTTGGTGGAAGCCAGGGCTAACAGTCACGAAAGAGATGTGTTCCTACGAGCGTCTCATGGATCCGGAGACAAGTTATTAAATGGTGTCGACAACAATGTTAGTCGAGGAACTACAGGATCAGAGGTCGTTTTTCAGGATTTAGGAGCTAAACCAAAACGTATGGTGCCAAAAAGAACTTATGCAATGGCTTCCAACGGAGCTATTACAGGTACTGTTAACAATTGTAATGGCTCAAAGTGCAAAGTGGGGAGAGACATTCATAAATACCTGTTAAATGAAGTGGACTTTAATACTAATAACAACCACTATAAGTGTAAATCAAACAGAAGTTCAGATGTAACATTAAAAGAATGCATTACGAGTTTTGGCAGTAAATTAAAGTTGCTAAATAGTATTCAATTAGACAACAGTTATTTAAAACAATGTATGGATACTCACATTGTCCCTATGGGACTCAGTTTCTTTAAAGTTCCCATTGGTGTTGATTTAAATGATGAAAATATTGATGAATGCAATAGTATGTTAAACAATTTTGGTATGCAATTTATGAAATTTATCATTTCTTGTAATGATAAAAAAGTATGCAAACTTTTAACCGAAGTGGAAGCTCTAAATGAGAAAATCATCAGTGATGTACTGTTTGATGAAATGGAGACATTATATAATAGTCAGTTTGAATGGGTAGAAAAAATTATTGACAAGCAGTTTGACAGAAAATGTAAGAAAATGCGGAGAGATAGGGACCAATATGCTAATAAAGAAGCTTATAAGTGGGAACACAGGAACATTAAAGCTTCTTCTAAAAATAACAGGACTGTCAGGAATGAGAATAAGTCATATGAGGGTGAATATTATGGAAAACAGCCTGTTTATTACAAACATTTACATACCAATACTAAGTCCAACAGTTATCAGACTAGGAAAGAGAATTTTTTAGAAGAGGGAGACAAACTGTGGGACCAAGAAGGATGGAAGGATACAAGTACTCACAGGTGGAGGGAACAGAAAGAAAGACAACAGCATGTCAGTTCAAGACAACCGGGAAGGAGGTTGGACAGAACATTTTAAAGCATAATGATGTGCACTACAGTTTGGGTGAATACAATATCTTTAATTATACAAATATTGTTATCAAAAAAGAACATTTTGAGTTGTTTGCAAAAGGGATGAAGTTCATCCCATATAAAAAATTTAATGTAGTTAGAAGCATTATTGATTTCAAAAAATATATCAGGAAACTGAATTTAGAATTGTTATATAGGAACAAGTGTTTTAAAAACAGTGAATTTAGAGTAAGAAACACTTATACTCCCCCTCTTAACAGCTTATTGGCTATTTATGAAAAACTGGTCATAGATGATATGTATGTGTATTCCAATATTAGCACTAAGAACAAGACAACATACAATCTCAGTTATGAGCAGTACAAGTTATTGAATGATTTGAAGAGTAACAACAAAATACGAATCATGAAGCCAGACAAGGGTGGGGGAACAGTATTGTATAATACTACTGAGTATAACAACAAGATTAATACGATGCTAATCAGTTCAGGGAATTACGATATCTCTTCTATTAATGAAGTCAATATAGGATATCATAAAATTGATTTAGTTCTAGAAGATTTGTTTATAGAAGAAAGAATAGAAGTAGATCTGTACAATTACTTAAAAGTAAACGATCCCATCATTGCCACCATAGTAGGTATACCGAAAGTGCACAAAAATGTCCTGGATCCTCCTTTCCGTCCAATTATTTCAGGGAACAAGTCTAAAACTTTTGTGTTTGGAAAAGTAGTGGACAAATGGTTAAAATCAAGTTATGATAAAGTTCATCATTTATTAAAGGACTCATGGGATCTTTTGAGAAGACTGACACCTAATTTATGTAAATCTGACATTATTATGGTGACCATTGATGTGGTAGATCTATTCTCTAGTATTCCCATTGAGGAGGGTTTAAGTAGATTCAGTAGCAGCATGGACGAACTAGGAGCTACTGATAATGATAGAAAAGACTTAATTTTGGAATTTGTAGACATTGTATTAAAATACAACTATGTGTATTTCGAAGGAGAATATTACAGGCAATGTAAAGGGGTGGTGATGGGGGCGGCTTGCGCCCCCATATTTGCCAATTTATTTTTGCTTGATTGGGAGAAAGAACATATATTTAACAGTGATTGGTGGAAATATATAGACTTATATACCAGATTCTTGGACGACCTGTTCTTGATTTGGAATGGGGGCGTAGAAAAATTATCTGAGTTTATAGCTTATTTGAATAGTAGGTGTGAGTACTTACAATTCACCACTAATATGAGTAAGAAAACTATATCTTACCTAGACACTGAGATAACTGTAAGGAATGAGGGATTCACATCAAAAATACACAGAAAAGAGACATTCAGTAACTCATACCTACATTTTAACAGTTGCCACTCTTACAAACAGAAAAAAAGTATTATAAAAGGTCAATTCATAAGAGCGGCCAGAATGACCTCTGAAATATCTGATTTGGAAATGGAATTGGACTTGATTGGAAACATGTTTAGAGGTAGGGGGTACCCTGACAGTTTGATTACTGAATTAAGACAATATGTCCTTAGTAATAGAAATATCAGATATCAGGCCATTCTGGGCAAAAATGAGGATGTTCTTATAGGCCAGACTAAGGTGAATCAGGCTGCAGAGAAAAAATATACAGGGGCATGTATACTAGAGTATGGGTACAATACAAACGACATTAAGGCCATTATGGAAAGGCACTGGAACATATTTAGTGTGGACAAGGACATTTTAGAAACAATGGGTGATAGGCCAAGGTTCGTATACAGTAATGCAAGTAACCTAAAGATGGAATTTGAAAGGAAAAATGGTAGAGTAGAATGTAAGGATGGTATGAAAGGTACAGCTAAATGTGGTAATTGTAACCAGTGCAGATACATTGATGGCAGAATTTCATTAGCTTTGCAGGACACTAATTCTACAAATATTAAATTTAAGAAAGGAAACTGTAGAACATCCCACTTAGTGTATTTAGCAACCTGCACAAAATGTAATTGTTATTATGTATGAAAACGGAGAGATGTCTCCGTAATAGAATTTATGACCATTATTACTGCATTAAAAAGGGAGATGAGAAAAATGCATTAAGTAAACATTTGATGACTAGTATGACTTGTGACAAGTTTATATTTGGGATATTAGAAATTGTACAAATTAATGCCAGAGGGGGGAATATAAAGAAAAAATTAGGTGAGAGAGAGAGGTATGGTGGCAAATTAAACTCAATGCCACTGTTTTCCCTGGTTTAAATGAGTACATTTCTATTAAGCCAATGTTGGATGACAACAGAATTTAAGTTTTTAACAAGTTCTGGAGCTATTTGCCATCATCTGCATAATTCATTTTTATATAGTCAACATGACTTGTGGTTTTTACAGCTGACTTTTTACTTTTAATCTTGTGAACAATCTTTGTATGTACATTTCTTTAAAATACCTACGATATTATGACCTAAGACTATTGTATTTGCTATTATGTATATGTAAGTTACATATACTAGAACAAGCTCTATGTGATTAGAGTGTAATTAGGTTGGTACTCTAGAGGTAGCAGTTAGAGGGTTAAATCTTTTTAGTAAATTGAACTAAATTATGTAATTAGATCAATGTGTGTGTGAGTATAAAAGCTGCTCTTTTTAAATGTATGGTGTTCTGAGGAAGTCTATTTGTTATAGATGAAAGCGCTCAACGTGTCTTTTTAATTTGTTTTATTAAAAACGGTTCTTGCTGCTACCTTTGTGGACTGACGAGTGTATTATTAGTGGTGTAACTTGGAGACACCACTGCTTGAGCACACTGCCTTATTGGAACTGAATTCTCTGTTTTTGGACATCTGTGTTGCTGTTCCAGTTATCGTTTTTTGATATTTATCTTCCTGGGACGAAATGGTTGACAGACCACGATGCTTTGCCAGAGATGGCCTGCATCTGTCACCATTGGGATTCCACTATAGTGCCTTTTTTAGGCAAGGTTCAAATGACAAATTCCACACCATAACAGGAACAGGCAAGCAAAAACTGAGGGTAATGTTACTCAATGCTAGAAGTCTAAATCTCAAAATGCACTCACTTGAGGCACTCCTTAAAATGGAGAACATCGATATCTGTGCAGTGACTGAGACCAGGTTCAAGGCTCTAGAGAGCACCCATGCATTACCAGGCTATAACTCATACCACACTTTTCGGCCATCTAACCTGGACCAGAACACCAAAGGTGGAGGTGTGTCCATTTTCATTAAGGATATCCACACCTCCAGGCTAATTGTGCAGCATAATGCATCAGAGATTATCCAAGTGCAACTAACTCTGGGCAAAACTGCAATCCAAATTGTAGCTTGCTACAGATCCCCCAACATGCCTCAGGATTCCCACTCCTCTTTTCTTGAGATACTGAAAAATATTAGGGTTCAACCAAACACCCTAATAATGGGCGATTTCAACTACCCTACCATTAACTTGGAAAACTACTCATGTACCAACTCCTTCGCTCAACGCTTTCTGGAATTCATACATTCCATTGCCCTGGATCAACTTATCCACACCCCCACCAGGGCCAACAGTATCCTAGACCTAGTCATTACTTACATGAGTGACTGGTGTTCCACATCTGAAGTCAACTCCTCGTTGGTCAGATCCGACAATAAGCTAATCACCCCAGATATCCGCATCCTGCCCCCACCCCCCATTAAGGAAACCACAGTAAAAAATTTCTCCAAAGCCAACTTCATGCTTCTTAAGACAGAAGTGGCAAACTTCATGACACCCATGCAGATAGGCAATACAGTTACGACTGCTGAATCCTACACAAATGCACTATATAAGCACTTACACGAGTGCATGGATCGTGCTATCCCAAACAGAACCAAGATGCTATCCTCCAAAAAAAGGAAGCCAATCTGGTGGTCCCCTGGCATAAACAAACTCTACAACAGAAGGGAAAAACTGTTGCAAAAGAGAGTAAAATCCCATGAGTGGAGGAGCTCCCTGGTCAGTCTCAGTAAGAAGCTGAGCTCCCTCATAAGATCCTCCAAAGCTAGCTACGAAAACAAAATTGCCACTGATTCTAAGGGCAACCACAAAGCATGCTATAGCTATGTCAAGAATCTCAATGGCAACACCCAGATCTGCTCTGAGTTACAGCACAATGGCACAAAAATTACAGAACCAACTGATATTGCCAACATCCTGGCAGATAGGTTCAGTGCTAACTTTACCTCCTCTCACCCCCTAAAGGGCCCATATCTATACAGGAAGAATGCAGAGTTCCTGTATTCGCATCTATGCAGGTAAAAGCTGCACTCTCTAAAACCAAAAACACAGCATCCATGGGACCAGACAACATCCCAGGCTGCGTTTTACATGAACCTCAGAATGAACTGGCTCCCCACCTAAGCATCATGTTCAGTCATAGTCTCATGTCAGGCTTTGTGCCCACTGAATGGTGCACAGCAACAGTTATCCCACCCTACAAAAGGGGAGCCACCACTGATCCTGGGAACTATCGCCCTATTAGCCTGATAAGCCTGGTCTGCAAGGCCATGGAATGTATCATCATGGAACTCATAAACAAAGACATTGGTAACCGCCAAACTCTGGATCCCACCCAGGTCAGGTTGGTGAAAGGCAGATCATGCCTTCTGAAACTGATCAACTTCTTTGAGGCAGTCACCAAAGCTGTAGACGAGGGTAAGGTGGTTCACACAGCCTATCTTGACCTTGACAAGGCTTTCAACACCATCCCCCATTCTGGAATTATAGCTAAACTCACTAAACTAGGTATAAATCCTTACATCACAAGATGGGTTGCCAAATGGCTCACTGACAGAACCCACACTATAAAAGTTGCAGACTCCAAATCTGACTTCAAACCAGTGACAAGTGGAGTCCCACAGGGTTCAGTCCTGGGACCTCTCCTGTATGGTATCTACTTCTCTGAAGTATAGACTAACACAGAAGGCCTCTGGCTAATGAAGTTTGCAGATGACTGCAAACTAGGAGCCATAGTTGAGTCCCCAAATGATGTGGACATCCTACAGAAGGGCCTCACTGAGACAGATGCCTGGTGTCAGAGGCATGGCCTCAAGCTCAATGCCAAAAAGTGCATTGTCATCCCCTTTGGTAAAAACTCTGTACCCATAAACTACCACATAAACGACAGTCTACTTAATGCCGAATGTGTGATAAGAGACCTTGGGACCCAGGTGGACAGTAGTCTCTCCTTTGATAATCACATTGCCAGTGTAGTCAGGAAATCCTTCTATGTGGCACACCTCATCACAAAAGGGATCTCATCCAAGAAAAAAGAGGTCATTGTTCCCCTCTACTTGGCACTCATTAGACCCATTATAGAGTACAACACCCCTTTTGGAATGTACCTCACAAGACATCTGCAGCAGCTGGAAAGGCCACAGAAGTACCTCACAAAGAGGATTACTGGCCTCAAACAGATGCCCTACACTGACCGTCTCAAAAAACTCCAGCTTTACTCTGTAGCATATCACCTACTCAGAGGAGAACTCTGCCTAACATATAAAGCTATGTTAAACCCAGAGCTGTTGGACATGCTACACCTAAAGAAATCTTAATCCCTCCGAGCTACATACTCTAGGGACCTAAACCTTGCCACCACAATAAACAGGACTTGCTGGAAGGATAGATTCCTGCCCCAGAGACTTCCTATACTCTGGAACAAGCTACCCATCTATGTCAAGCAACGTTCCTCATTAGCACTCTTCAAGAAAAATCTTGATGAGTGGATGGGAAATAGGAAATGCACTTCTGTGGCTCTGCTTGACAGAGGCACAGAAAATTAACTTTCTTGGGAGGGGTAAGCCAGGAACCTTGATGGCTATGCTTACTTAGGCCCTTGGGCTGATAGTCTAGTACCTACCTATGAACCTACCTACGAACCTATGAAATACTTCCTTGCAGTGAGTTTTAATCCATGGCTTCGGCACAGGTCATTTGCCTGTGATAGACCCTCTTCAGGATGTTATTGTCATGGGGGGATTTTATGATAGCTTCCAATTTTCAGTCCAGAGAGCTGTGTAGGGATTTATGCCTAGTTCAGTGAGTTTGTCCACAATACCTGAGTGGGGTATTGTGCTGAATACCTTAGCCAGGTCTGGGTAGGCAGTATGTACCATTTTCCCTTCATCTATTGCCAAAGTTACCTTCTCCAAGAAGTAGGCATGACCTTCCTTTGATAAAACCAAACTGGGATCGATCCAGTGTCTGTAGGTTGCCAATGCCCTTATTGATCCTTTTCATGATAATTCATTCCATGGCTTTGCATATTAGACTAGTCAGACTAATGCAGTTTCCCGGGTAAGTTGATGGGCCACCCTTGTGAAGATAGATAACGACTGCTGCCCTCCTTTCACTTGGTACACAGCCTGTTTTGAGGCTGTAGTTGAAAAGTGACACAAGTGGTCCTGATAAGTCATGTTTCAAGCTATTTAGGAGGCAACCTGGGATATTGTCGGGCCTCACTGAGGCTGTGTTTTTAGTGAGTGCCACTTTGACTTGCTCTCTGCTAATAGTTCGGGGGGTATCCTGGTAGGGATTTCACAAGGGGTGGTGAGGGGAGTGGTGGGTTAAGTTTGAGTTGAATTTGTTGGCTATCAGATTTGCTATGTCACTCATCTCAGTGAAGGTGGTACCATTTACTACCAGTTCAACACACTGTTGTGTGTTACTTTTGAGGTTTCATACATAGCTGTAGAAGGCCTTGTGGTTATCTTTAGCCTGAAAAGCTATCTTAATCTTGTAATTGGCCTTGTTGGATGTAATTAGTTCTCCTAGTTTCCTGTTTAGTTTTATTACTGAGCTGTTATCATTATGAGAGTTGGTCTTTCTGACTTTGACCATGACTTTTTTCCTTTTGTTATATACCAGGTTAAGATTAGGATTCCACCAGTGTGGCTTGTTTTTGTGGTTTGTTTTGGACTTACTTCTGGTAGGTACAGCAGCCTCTATGCAGTCATTTATATGTATGTACAGTATTTCTGTGAATAATTCTGCATAGGCTGTTGTGAACTTTGAGTTGGGCAGGGTACTTAATTTTGACAAACTGCTACTTAATACGATGCAGTTTGCTGTAAATGTAACAAGTTTTGCTGGGTTTTTCAAGTTGATTTTTTATTTTGAATGAGCCAGTTTTGTGACCTGACCTCACCAGTGAGTATGTGACATGGGGTCGCAGCACTCTCCCATATTAATGAAACATGGTACATTATGTTTGAATCTCTTGTTGAAGTGCACACTAACTGATCAAAGACATATGCGTTGATAAAATCCAGCAAATGTTGTGCCTGCAAGTTGGTGGCAGTGTCCTGTATATTTCCCAGTCTGTTGTGGGGTAGTTAAAGTCTCCCTTGAATAGAGTGTTTGGTTGGATGCAGAGAGCCTCCAGTAGGTCTAGATAAAAGGTGTGGGATTCTTGAGACAGAGATGGTGATCTATAGCTTGCTATGATATGGTAAGGGACTCTTTCTAAGGTGATTTACATATGGATGAACTCCAGGGCATCATCCTGTTTAACAAACTTTGAGGTATACTTGTAGCAAATGTAACTCGAGTTTAGTTTCTGTCTGTGTGGCTAATGGTCTAAGTGTTTGGAAGGCATTGTAGCCTTGCACTGCCAGAGTACTTTCTGTGGTTTTAAACCATGTCTCAGTAATGGCACAGATGTATATATTCCCCAAACTGAAAAGAGGTTATAGGGTGTGGAGTTTCTTGTTAAGGCTAATAGCATTGAGCAGTTACACCTTTAGGTTCCTTTGGATTTTATTTGCCATGTCGGTAAGTTTACTGTTTTGGCATTGCCTAAATAAAGCTCCAAGGGGTTAATAAAATTTGGAAGCACGGGGGGACAGGTGCATGCCATCTTTGGCAAAGTAACATTTTGAACACCTCCTCCCAGGCTGTCAGATATTGAATCCACTTGGACTGATGCCAGAAACTAAGCCAATTGTTAAAATCTGTCATTTTTAGCTCATATTGTGGTATCATGCTTGGTGAAGGTAGAACACTTTTCAGTACAAGGCACATAACAGTTTGAGACACGTATTAAGAGAGGTCCATAATGTCTCAATTCATATAATCCAGAGAGGTACGTCTCAGATCATTTACACCCACATGGACTATGATAGAATCATATTGGTACTTGAGAGTGTGTGCAGCTTGGCAGATCCTGGCCTCTTGAAAGCACTGACATAATCTTCTCCTTATCCAGCCTGGTAAGCGGGACATCTGTGTGTCTTACAATGGAGTCCCCTGAGATAAGAGTCCTGGGAAAATTTTTTGCTTGTCTTATGGGCTGTTTTTTTGGGGTCTTTTGGGTGTAGGCTTATGTGTGGTGTTTGATGTTGCTTCTTGTTTATGCTTTAGAGATTGCTGAGGATAGGCTCTAAGGTTTGGGGAGATTGCTTTTTAGTGCCTCAGCTTAAGATGGTCTATGTGTGTGGACACTATGTGTAGTGGATGTAGTATGTGTTCTTGACAGTTTGCATGCAAGATTTTTGCCTGTAATGAAATTGTGTATATACATCTCTTGCATGCTGTATTGGTTTCTTTAAGGACTTAAAGGTTGTTATTGAACATGAGACAATTAGTACATTGTCTCAGGATGCCTGTATTTACCAAACTGACTATGGAGACATCTGGGAATTGTATATCCATATTGTCTGGGCCTATAATAGGATAGGGTATTAGGGTTTGAGGATTGGATTTTACAGAGGTATTCTACAGTGGTCACTCCGGTCAGAGACTAGAGTTGAATAGTGCTAGGATATGACATTAGTGTTATCTGATGCACAAGCGAGCTGCTCTGAGCTTGACTTTGTGCAATGTGTCACTAAACTGCAGGTTACAGTCGCAGTACTAGTTTTACAGGTAAACTTCTGTGTTTTCCAACTCATCAGACAAGGCCACCACCTACTGCCACTAGATGGAATATCCCAGTCATCTTAATATAAAAGCACAAAAAAGGTTGCTTGAGCGTATATGTTATGACAAAACAACTTTAACAAACTAACTAATCAAGGCAATTTCAAGTCAATCAGACCAACAGCAAGACACAGTTTGAGAAAATGCAGTAATTTTAGTCAACTACAGATAAATGCACAAATAAAATAAGTCACAATAACTAATGTAGCTACTGGACGTGCTATTTTTAAGTACAAATATTTAGCCTGTGCCTGGATGGCATGTGACACAAGGAAATCACTTCAGAGGTGCAAGAGAGGACGCTAAGTGTTGCTGAGCCCTGTGGGAATTAGTCAAGACCCTCTCAACATGCTAAATTTATACAGGCACATAAAACAAAGGAAATTGTGTAGAAACCCTTTAGAAGGGCCAGAAGTGCAGGAATACAACAATTAAATACCAACAAGCATACAAAGTAACAACTTACACAGTAACACCACCAGTAAAGCTTCTCAGAAGTGCAGTTCTCAGCAATCAGCAAACAGTACAATGTCAGGCGTACTTGAAAAAGATTTAAAGTGGAAAAATTGGTAAATAAAGCAGTTAAATGAAGTGCAAAACAGTAGAATAAATCTTTTATCCACAAGGGATAGTGCAGGATTTATTCAGGTTCCTCTCAGAGTGTGGCAAGGATGCTGCTAAGTAGATGGAGCTTTGTGAAAATGATTTGTAGTAAATGAGATTATCAAAAGAACACTTGTTTGCTCTGTGGGCTCTCAGTATGATGGATCTATGTAAAACAACGGGGAGGGGCACTTTAATCAGCTTACACAACTGACAATAGCAAGTGGATTCTTAGATCTTGAGTCTTATGTGTGTTGGATAATGGGCAGTGTGCATTTTCAATTTGTTGATAGTTTTTCCCACATAAAAATGTTTTCATTTAGTGCATTGTGCCCTGTAGACAACTGTTTTGGTATTACAGATTACCCTTAGTCATGCTTATGAATGCACTCCCTGTGCTAGAGCATATTAACTGATCAAAG